>NC_056479.1:29367515-29484946 GCF_008729295.1 Plectropomus leopardus | reverse complement strand
TTTTATTCCATGTAAGTACGCTGAACTCTGCTGTTTCGCCCTTGATGCAAAGGTCAGTGAGAAATCCCTGTTTACAGGATGAAGAGCTAAACGAGTCATTTCAAAGTCCAGTTTTGACGTCTGCAAGCTCAGTGTGCGGCAGGATGTTTGTAGCAGAAGAAATGTGACGCTGCATTTGTGTTGTGACCTTTGGGTCCTTTAAACCTCTTCAGGCATCGCTCTCCTTCATTCTTTTTAAAATAGCCTCTCTGCAGACTCAGTGGTCTGCGGCTTTGCTCCGCTGTTTGATTTTATTTCTGTGTTTTTTTCTCCTTTCCTGTCAGCAGCGTCCTTATCGCCGCCCTTCAGCGCTGCAGCTGCACTGTTTCTGCTGCAGTCTGCAGGACGAGCCCACAGCGGGACAAAACACAGCCCGCGTGTTTATTCTACTTTTCAACCTCGCGTCTCAAACAGGACTCACAAATAATTCACGGTGTGCACGAGGAATTTGTGATGAGAAAATCTGCATAATTATTATCATCCTGTGTGTATTTCTTTTCACTACTCGATCCAACTTCTCTCGACTGATGTGACTGAGTGTGGAGTGCAGAACGAAAATCGGTCTAAGTGCTCCTCTGACAGCATTAAAGTTTTATGGTCCAATTTTCTTCCTGCTCTGTTTACACATTTCTTCATATTTCATGTGCTTATTCAGATTTTCTCTGCGTGTTCTGACACAGGTCTGCTGATGGTTCATCCTTTTTATTTCTGCCTAACTTACTGTGATTTTGACACTTCTTATTGTGTCTGTTGTTTTGTGCAGTTGTTATTTCTGGATTCTGCAGCACTTTTGCTGCAACCAGCTGATTTTCACCGCTAAGCGGGTTTCCATTAACCCTAAGATTGTGCAAATTGAAAACAAGTCAATTTTGCCAAAACCCCCTTTTCTCACAGAAAGAGTGGTATTTCAGGTGGTTTGAAAAAGCCGTATTTTACAAACTGCAGTGGAAACACGTTTTTTTAGTCTTTTCTAGGTCACATGATGCTGTGAGGTCACATGACGCTGTGAGGTCACATGATGTTATGTCTATGTGCTCGTCAGTAGGATCTGGCTCCCTCATGATGCAGCAGGAGCTATAACAGCTGTTATTGTCACATAACTCTGAGAAAGTTTTAAATCCACAATTCCTCTGTGAAATCGTGGACTATCAGCTCGTCTTTCCTTTATGGCTCCATAACACGCCTACGTGGCCTTGGATTGGAAATGATGACGGCTAGTTTGGTGGCTGCAATAGAAATGAAGCTGCTGATGTTTTGAACATCTATCGCCATGGTTACTGGGATGTTATCACCAGAGAAGAAGTTGCACAACATCGCTCAGTGGAAACACAGTCATCTCTACATTGTGTTTTATCAACATTTCAAAAGTTTTGCTTAAGGTTTGATCTGTAGTGGAAACCAGACTAGAGATACATTCATTCTCTTCTACTCCAGTTTTATCTCATCTGAAACAAAAATGAGACATTTCAGTCATCACTGCAAAAAGCATGGATGCTGAGAGTGCTGCAAAAAATGCATTTATCCAAAAATAAACAAAATACATAGAATTTCTTTCCAGTTGCCAAAATAAATGTTAAAAGCAACCGGAGGGATAAAAAACAAACTCAATACAGACAGAGGGAATGCTTAATGTAACAGGACAGTCCACTACAGTAAATGAAACCACCTCTAAGGGGGAACATTTACATAATGAAACTTACAAAAATAAAACTACTCAAAGTAAAAGCAGTATGAAAATCACCATGAAGTAAAATCACTAATAGCGATGGTGAAAGACACATGAATGCATCATACATATATTTAGGCGTCCGTATGAGACAGACTTTTTCCTCCTTACAAACTTGCTCGGCAAAGATGGAAATACCAAATACCATATCAAATTATTTACTTAACCCTTTGAAACCTTGGCAAATTGACATAAAAACGAGAAAATCAAATAAATAAAAAACAATAAATTAATAATTACAAAGAAAGAAATTAAAATAATTCTGTAAAATCGTTGTAAATATATTATTATGAATGTAGTTAAGTGGACATTTTTTTCCCGAGTTTCTTTTGCAATGATTTGTTTTTATTAACTAATGCTCAAATAATAGTACAATTCCAATTTCAAAGTAGTACACTGAAGTGCATGAACAGGAGTGTCCACTTACTTCTGGCCATGTAGTAGTTAAAGGGACTTTAATTGGGACTAGGCTTTTATTTGAAGTTTGGTAACACTTTCTATGAAGCCCATGCATTATAACACATTATGAACATACTTAATGTATTAATAAAGTAACGACTCTATAGTCTATCATAAGAATGTTTGATAATTAATTATAAAAAAGTATTATAAATAACTGAGTGCTTAAAAACTATGATTATACAGCTCTATATAGGCATTATAATGCATTATAAGCATGTTAATAATTTATTATAGACATTGGCATCATAAGTTATTTTTTATAAAGCATTATAAATAACTGTGAGTGCTTATAACTAGGATTATACAGCTCTACAGAAGCATTATAACACATTGTAAGTATGCTCATAATGCGTTATAATGAGTTATAGACATGGAACAATAATAATGATTCAAATTTCTTGTATTAGTATTCGGAAGTACTGCAAAGGAATACTACACCTTATCTTACTCTCTCTGTGAAACAAAGAGTGCTTCTCTCTCTCTCTCATTCATTCAGAGCTCAGCCTGCAGCTGCAACACTCTGCTGTTACTATTTCTGTCAAACTCTGCTTTAATGCACATTACACGCTCAGTGCCGCGCACACACACACACACACACACACACACACACACACACACACACACACACCATTAGAGGCAGCATGACGCTTCTCCCTCTCTCTCTCTCTCTCTCTCTCCCTCTCGCTCGCCCTCAGTCGGCAGGCGGGGTGTGTGTTGGACGGGAGCTCAGAGACAATCAGAGGGAGCTGAGACAGAGCAGAGAGATGTGGACAGAGAGGAGGAGGAGGAGGACAAAAACGAAGAGCAGCGTCTGATCTGGAATTAAACTCCAGTCCGGCTTTCAAGGTTTTATTGAGGGATCCAGATTTCCAGTTTCTGTCCTTGAAGTCTGATTTCTGGGCTCAGATTTGAAATCCAGATTTTTTTTTTTTGGTGGGGGGTTAAAAAAAAAAAAGAGAGACGAGCTTCAGATTGTTTCCGTTTTTCTGAACGCTGCAGATGAAGCAGAAGAACAACAGTTTCTGTCTTCTTTCTCTGTTTGGAGGCTGAAGCAGCAGAGCAGATGGTGAGCGCTGTGTGTGTGTGTGTGTGTGTGTGTGTGTGTGTGTTTGCAGATACTGAATGTACAGTATTGTGCCTTTGAAAGTAAGAGAGAGAGTGTGAGAGTGTGTGTGTGTGTGTGTGTGAATGTATGATACATGACTCCTGTCCGTGCACTTTGGTGTACGTATTCCTTTTTTGAAGGAAAATCTGAAAACTGGACCATCAACTAACGATTTTTTAGATGTTTAATTAATTTTGATATTTTTATTAGATTCATCAATAATGAATTATCTTCATAATGTTATAAATATGTCCCTGTTTTCAAGTGCAAAAGGTGACATCCTCAAACTAGGGATGCACAATAATATCAGCATGTCATCGGTATTGGCAGAAAGGAAATTTTAGAATCGGCAAAGCGTTATTTTTGTTTGTTTGTTTGTTGAACATGTTCAAAATACCAACCCTCAGTTGAGTTATTTCTCTTACATTGTGCAATGAATGAATATTACAGACAGTTAAAAGTTGTATTTCATGTCTCTGGTGGTCAGTCATAATAAAAGTATGCAGAATATGATGTTAATTTGAATACAGATGAGACTTGATGATCACCAAAATTATGTGGGGAAAAAAGTGGATATATTGACATCGGTATTGATAATCGTCCAAATGAGTTGTTGGGCTATATAGCAACATATTAAATATCAGCAGAAAAATCCAATATCCTGCATCCAGATAAACAGGAAGGAAATCCAGAGTCAAAAAATGTGAAAAAGTAGAATTACATGAAAAATCCTTTATTATAGTGGCTAACTGATTAAAAAAGCCAACATGTTTCGACCACTGCTGGTCTTTGTCAGGGCTTAAAACACATTTTTAAGGATTTAGCCACTACAGGAAAGGCTTTTTGATGTAATTCCTCCTCGTTTTTTAAGTTTGTGCCTGAATTTCCTTCCTGTTTATCCTGTTTGTTCACGTTTTCCACAAGCACCCGACACACGTTTTAGACCCACGTTTGATTATAGCCTTTAAAGAACCAGTCATCTCTGTATTTTTCTATCCTGCATCCCGACTTTAAACATTTCATTTTGTCTTAACAAGTTAAAAAGTTGTTCAAGAAATGACTTCACAAAGCTATTTTATACAAGATTTTCCTAAAAACAATATAATCCCTCTCAGCCATGACGTAGTGTATCATCTGCAGAGACTTTGACCTCTGTTTGCATTTTCTTATTTTCTTCTCATGTTGCTGTTTGGGAAATTCCTGAGGAAAGTTTTATGTTGAGGTTGCGACTTTAGAAAAAGACAACAACCAGGTAACTTTATGCAGAACGCATCCATGAGAAAGCTACGAAAATCACAGACACAGTGCAGAAAAAACGCAAATGTAATGGGCGAAAAGTGGACAAACTAATGTTGGCTTTCACTTTAACGATAGTGATAGTGTGTGCAAAAAGAAGCGGACAATTCCTGCATAGTTCACCTGTGAGGATTATGGGATTAACAAACAGTTTCTCATTAGTTTTCTGTCATTTCTTATAACATTTTTTTCTGAACAGTCTTGACAGTTTGTGTTCATCTGTTTCCGGTTTCGACACACAACACTTTAAAAAATGACTTTAAAAAGGTGTATTATGCATGATTTTCCTAAAATAAAATAATTTAAAAATTATTATTTTTCTTATTTAGCTGTTTGGGACGTTTCTGGGGACAGCGTCTAAACCCTTGAAACTTTGGCAAATTGGTTTGATGACTTAGAAAAACATAAAATGAAGGCAATGTGTGAATTGACAAGAAACTACCCCAAATAAGCTAGAAATGAGGTTACAAAAAAATTACCTGAAAATGAACAAAACAGAACAACTTCTGCTGTCTGTCTTTTTAAAATTTATTTTCAATTCAATTTCCGCTTGTCAGCTTTTTTCCGAATTCATTGCAATTTGCGGGACATCTTTAGCCAAGTTGCTTGTTACCTTTTTATCCCTGTTTTTAAAAGAAATCAAACCAATGTTCACAGGTTTCAAAGGGTTAAAACGATTGTGGAAGGTGCCTGAAAGTAGCACAAAAAACTGATGTTGATCCAAGTTTCAAAGGTTTGATAAAGAAATGGTTTTCTTAGTTTGATGTCTGCACAGAGCCCTGAATTCGTCACCTCTGGGGTGAACTGAAAGCTCGATCGTGCATCCTCACAGCAAAATTCTGCAGAAAAATACATAAAGCTGGAATCTTCAGCTGTCCACATACTTTTGGCCATGCTTTGCACGAGTGTGTGCTTGTGCTTTTAATAGCGAGCGAGTCTGAAAGCATGTGGGAGTGAGCTGGTGTGTGTCGGTGTGTGCTGGTTGTTTGTTTGCTCTGTGTGGTTTCCTCGCTCGTTCCTGCCTCAGCGCGGATGCTGCAGTGTGTTTGTGCTCTCGGCCTTTTGGACGGAAACACTCGACTGCCTCCTTCTCAGGCTGTTTGGAGGAAAAGTGCAGCCACCGGGGGGGGCGGGGGGAGGAGAGGCTGCCTGTCAGAGGCCATTAAGCAGCTAGCGGGACGCCACGTTAGAGCCCAGAAAAGTGGAGCGATGCACTGCAGATGAAGCAGGGAACATCACAACGGCACAACCTCGGTGACAGAATCCCAACAGCTGAGTTTCAAATCGAGATAATAATCCACCGCGCTTCCACGTCAAAAAAATGTCTGCTCTGACGACTCGCAAACTGGAACAGAGAGGCTGATAAAGTGAACTGGAGGCCACGAGGCTGCTGGTTTGAATCCTTAAACCGTGAAAAAGTTATAAAAACAGAGGAAGTGATAAAAACTTAAACCCCCGAGACAAACCACCAGGCCCCCAACAGGGTGCAGGGGGACCCCTAAACCATTTAATAATTCACAATAAAAATCCACACTGGGGATAGTTTTTGTCCTTTTAGTCTCCATAAGGTGTCAGAGACATAAAACAGCATCAAAATACAGCTTGTTTAAAAAAACAGCCAGAGGAGGATCCCCCACACCCCCGACAGAGGACACAGCTGAGACACTGATGTGCGATGAAACGTATGAGTAGAAACATCCAAAAAAATACAAGAAATATCCTTAAAACCTAGACATGTCCTTCAGTCACCCTTAAGTCCTTATTATGTCCTTAAAAGCCCAGAAATGTCCTAAAATTCTAGAAAGGTCCTTCAGTGCTAGAGACGTCCTAGAGTCCTAGAAATGTTCATGTTGTGAAATT
Source organism: Plectropomus leopardus (assembly GCF_008729295.1). Classification (NCBI taxonomy): domain Eukaryota; kingdom Metazoa; phylum Chordata; class Actinopteri; order Perciformes; family Serranidae; genus Plectropomus; species Plectropomus leopardus. The sequence continues at coordinate 29,478,458 of NC_056479.1, read as the reverse complement.
CATGAATCTTGAAGTCAAGTTTGACGCATGCAGACTGTGCGATGACATCATCGGCTGAATCAAAGGCTACGACCTACGTCCATCGACGTCAACACGCAATAACAAAACGGTGTCGTGTTCGACGTCCATCTCCGCCGCTGTCAGTGGTGAGAGCAAAATGTAAACAAACAGACTGAACCCTCGCTACAGCGGCATTAATGTGTCGGAAAAAGTGTTGGCGTTCAAAAATGTTTCTCTGGTCAGGTGCGTCTCAGCTGCAGCACATCTACAGAAACGGTGGCTCTGCGTTTTTTTTACGCGTTCTGCACGCGTTTGTCTGCAGTAAACGGTGAAAATGGTGTTTTAACGATTATATTGACTGCACACCACTTTTTACTGCAGCTTCGAACTCCGTCTGTCACAGAGATGAGGAAACACAAACACGTCTGTTTTACTACAACTTCCCTGCTTTCAAAATAAAAGCCCCCTGACAGCGTCTGTGTGGACAGAATCCCATCCATTGCTGATACAAGGCATTTTATTTTGAAACATTTGCAGGACCGTGTTGGGAGCTGCCCAACGCAGCAGCAACGCTGCAACAACTCTTGCATGTGTGAACACCGCGAGCATGAATCACGGCGAGCTCGGCGAGGCTGCCGTCGGGCACTGCTGACGCGTGCGGCGTGAAACGGGCCCCGCACACAATCAATCAGGTTGATCAGAAATGAACTGATCGGCTCAGAGCTGGGCTGAAACGTGTCTGTTTAATTCAGACGGAGACAGCAGCTCAGAGCCGCGGCTGGACCTCTAAAACTCGTCCAGAGGAGCTCGCTGGTTATGAAGCTATCCGCTAACGTGTGAAGTACTGCGTATTTACAGTACACTGCTGTGTATTTACAGTACTGTGTTTTTACTACAGAGTACTGTATTTTTACTACAGGTCTTGTGAAAGTGCTTTAAAGTCTCAACAAAACAGCAGCAGATGTGCGATGACGACATGACAGTAAAAACAGAAAAACACAGGGTGACCGGTTGTTTCCGACACCATCTGGACTCCCGAACGGGCGTCTGTTCCGCTCGGGGATTGAAACCGCAGTTTTAATCTGTGACCCCGCCGCTGCTGTGTGGGCGGCGTCTAATCTGGCTGATGGTGCTTTTGACAAGTTGTTTCAACAGCTGTTTGCTTCCAAAAACTCAGAAATGTCACCCAGTGGGGAAGCGAGGACACGTTCCTCTGCGGTTTCTATAACTCAGGAAGCATTTTCCTGTTTGCTGTAACATTAGTGGTGAACAAAGTTTTTGGGGGTCAAAGGACCCAATTTATGGACACGAAGCCACGTGAAATCCGCAATAAAAATCAGTAAGAACACGTATGAAGCGATAAGCCTGAAGCACAAGGAAACAATGATTTAGAGGGTGACGCTTCTACGACACATCTACTTATCAATACTTTTGATCAAAGAGCACCGAGTTTAAAAACTATCAGCTTGGCACTGAATGCTTGGTCAGATATCAACACACGCTTCCTCAGACTCCATAAGCAAATGTACATGGCGCACTTTTCCATTTCAAACCCGCCTCCTGCCAAGATTTAGCATTATTTTGATCTGCAGTTACCCATAACACCTTTCTCTGAATAGATCCACACTTTATGTGTACTTTATCAAAACTGTCATTCGGGCTTCAGTCTGGTTTACTTTAATTAAAGCAACATAACTTTTTCACCTTAAAATAGCAGTCAGTCTAATAATACACTAACTTTCAACAGAGAGAGTGGCGGCTTCCCAAAGAGCACCCATGTCGCCTGCTGTCAGCAGCTGATGTCCTAAGATCCTAGAAATAACCGAAAATCCTAAAAATAATTAATAAAACCCCCGAAACGTCCTGAAATCCTTAATAAGTCCTACAATCCAAAACTTGTCCTAAAAACCTAAAAATTACCTAAAATTCTAGAAACGTCCTGAAATCCTGCAAATGTCCAAAACTCCAACAATAGTTCTTAAGTCTGAGAAACTTCCTGAAATCCTTGATTGTCTTAAAATCGGAGAAATGTCCAAAAGTCTTACAAGCATCCTTGAATCCTAAAAATATCCTAAAATCTCCTCCAATCCTACAAAAGTTCTGAAATCCTAGAATTGTCCTAAAATCCCAGAACATCTTCACATCCAAGAAATGTCCTAAAGTCTCAAACATCCCAGAAAAGTTCTGAAATCCCAGAGACTGCTGGCCTCCTGAAGTCTGAGCAAATCAAGTTACGTATCTCTGATCTACATCCTAAAATAAAACGAACGAGCAGCAGAGAACAAAGTTTCACAGATAAACCTGCTGAGTAAAGTTTGAGCGTAGGTGACAGTGACGTCCTGGACCAGCAGCCTCCGCGCTCTCTGTGGACTCCTCAAAAGTCAAAAAGAAAGAGAGGAGAACGCTCAAAGAGACGACCGCATGAGCAGGAGACGGTGAAGTGAAGAAGCGGCCAGGAGCGACTTCGGCTCTGACAAACAGGAGATGACACGCCAACCTCGACGTTTGCTTTTTGTTTTGGTCCTCGGCTCGCGGCTTCGGAGGTGTCCGAGTGTGTCTGAGTGTGTGTGTGTGTGCGGCTGTGGGTGTGTGAGGTGTTTTCACGGTGTACGATGTTGTAAAAGTTAAACTTTTTGGACGAAGGCGTCAAAGTGGAGTTTGCGTTTCGACTATACGGCTCCGTCTGCAGGATTTATATAAGACGAGATCACGTTTTTATGTAACTCCTCCTGTTTCTAAAACGTGTAACACGATTCAACGTCCATCTGTTGCTCCGAGCATCAGGCAGCCAGAGGTCAGAGGTCATCTTTACCAGGGGATACTCCGATAAAGGCTCATCCTCTGACACTCATCTTAGGTGACTGACAGCTGTCATTCACAGCTGATCGGCGACAGTAAGCCCGCAGACGTTTTATTGTGTTTCTCAGCATGTCGGTACTGAGCTGCACATGCAGCCGACCTGAGAGCAGCCAAAAAGTCGAAATACTTCAAGAGCGAGAAAGTTTCAGAGATGACCTGAAAACTCACCGACCCATACGACCTTTTTCTGCAGCACGTGTGCAGCTCAAACGCTCGCTTCGTTTTCTATTTGTCTCCGTGTTTATAGTCATAAAGATTTGACACAACTACTACTTTACTTTACGTTACTATGGTGAAGATACCTTCTTCATGGGTACAGCAACCCTATACATGTTTCTAGGATTTAAGGACATTTTTGGGATTTTACGATTGTTGTAGGATTTCAGGACCCTACTAGGATTTAATGACATTTTGAGGATTTTCTGACATTTCTAAGATTTTAGGATGTTTCTAGAATTTTTGGACATTTCTGGGGTTTTAGAACCTTTCTAGATTTTCAGGACACTTTCAGGAGTTTAGGACATCAGTGTCTCAGCCGTGTCCTCTGTCGGGGGTGTGGGGGATCCTCCTCTGGCTCTATTTTGATGCTGTTTTATGTCTCTGACACCTTATGGAGACTAAAAGGACAAAAATAATTCCCAGTGTCAATCACTTTATTTTTACTGTGAATTTGAAAATTGTTGGGGGGGCCCCCGACACCCTATCAGGGGCCAGATTTGGCCCCCGGGATGTAAGCTGAGAAGCTGTCAAACAATCAACCAGTTTTGTTGTTTTGTGGTGAGAATAGTCTGCAGAAAGCCTGAGCATCAGTGCCTAATGTTCATTAACTTCTGTCCACACGCAGACGCTTGGCTTGCGGTCGTCAGCTGGGATCTAAAGCTCTCACTCGTCTCGTTTTTAGTCTCTTGGTGATTTGAAGTGACGTCAAAGATTCTTCTGGGAATGTGCCTCTCCATATGTCCTCCCATTATCTCTCCTTTCTCTACCTGCATTGTAATTTCTGCTGTTTTGCAATGTCAGTTGTGGCCTGAAGGCACTTTCCCGCCTCACGCAGGCCGCAGCGGAGTGACTGGCATCATTGTGCCAACTTAACAAAAGAAAGACCTGCAACAAAGGAAAGACCTTGAGGCAGCTTTGCTGTGGCTCTTTATAGCAGCTACAGACGGATGATGGAGTGACAGCACTTTTCTTTACCTCTGCGGCGTTATCTGTCACGCACACCTCCCCCTTCCTGCATATCTGAGCGCCCCAACTGACAGAGACATCAAGAGCGAAAAGAGCAAATTAAAAATCATCGGAAGATACATTTTCTTGATTGTATGTGTGAAAGAATGCAGACGCTGCTCTGGATCTGCGGCGTACAGGAATTGCGAGGGGGCGTTAGACAGAAGTTGGCATTGACTTTTCTCCAGTGTTGCTGGATGAAAACAGAGGATTATTTCGCTTCATCGTGAAGCTTGTGTGTTCTCTCCGAGCGAGGACGGCAAAGAATGAAAAGGATTGAGGACAAGTGAAAATGCTGTGTATTACAGCGCAGCCCCGGCCCGTAATGCCAATATACTGTAGATCAGCTCCGCCGCAGACTAAGCTGTTGATGCTTTTTTAATCAGCGCACACGAAATACTCCACTTAATCTTGCATATCGAGTTGCACTCTTTATGGCGGCCGGGAGGTTTGACAAACAGGCCCGTGAAAAGAAAATCATCGGTTCGAATCCCCGCACCAGATGGAACGAGTGTGAACGAGTAAATCTGTTATTTGCTACCAGCGGAGATGAATGAAAGCAAAGACTTGTAAAAGCTGGAAGAGAGCAAAGTAAATCTCAGAGTGAAGTAAAGCTCACAAAGGATTATCCTTTACAGTCGAGGAGCCGAGCGGGACGAGTCACTACAGTCGTCTTTTCTCACAGACAATGTGATGGGACAAAGAGTCGGAAATGGGCCAGAAAATGTCTGTTTTTTTCCTCATAAAACGTCAAAAGCATGTGAAGATAAAATCTGATGGGAAACTGCATCTGTGTGCTCCAAAAACACATAATCTAATAACACATTTAACAAAAACAATAATCTGCCACTTTAAAAACGTGCCGTTAACCACCCAATTTGAATCATGAAAAAAATCGCCAACTACATATAAGAATAGGTTTCAAAATCTTCATTTACGCTGCATTCACGTGATGTTAGAAGGTAAGTTTGCGCAAATCTGTAACGGAAACCTGCCTAGCAGCAAATTTACGGGAAAAAAAACATCTCTGTTTTTTTTTTCCAGGACGCTCTCTGCAGCTGGACGTTGGCGTGAAGCGGCAGAGTGAAGACAGCTGGATGAGACGCTGAAGCCACAGACGAGTCAATGTGAGACATGAAGCTGGACCAGTATGGACGAAGTCACCTGGAGAGTCTGGGTGAGTCTGGACGCACGCTTCATCGTAATCCGCCTCCAGAAAGACCCCGCAGGTTTTAACCCTCTATGGTACCATGCTGCATATCAACATAACCAGTTATTTTTTACATTCATTTTGCTGTTTACGCTCACACAACTCATCCTCAGTTATTCTGAAATACTTAAAAAAAGAGCAAAAGCCGTGAGGAAACACGGACCTTTCACCGCTGCCTGATTTGATGCATGGCTGCAGGATAAAGAATGGTAACATATTGATCTAGATAAACCTTTTACAAGCATAATTTCAGTGAGTTGTGTTGACATGATAATGTTGATGACTTCATCAAATTCATTTTGAATTTCACAGGACACATTTCCTCTTTTTTAAAAATTAATTTTCAAGAAATTTTTGTGTCATTTCCTTACAAATTTCTCACAATTTGTGGTAGATTTCTTGCCAAGTTGATCATCGCCTTGTTTTCTGTATGATTAAAATAAAAAAATCAAATCAATCTGCTCATGTTTCAAAAGGTCAAAAAGCATGTGAAAAGTGTCTGAATGCAGGAAAAAAAACAAAAAAAAACTGATGTCAATCCAGGTTTCAAAGGTTTGAAATTTTCTCTTGTCTCTTTTTTAATTTCTTATCATCATGTTACTGTATTGGAATATAACCAAAAGTGTTATTTTTTCAAGTATGTCTTTAAATTATGTTTACTTTATCTATTTCATGAAAAAAAAAAAACATTTTTTAAATTTTTTTTTTACCAACAGGCATTATAATGCGTACCACAGAGGGTTAAAGAAACGATCAGAGAGGCGTCTTTATGAAGGATCAGCTTTCCTGTTTTTCATTTTTTGTTGCAGTTTTGTTGTGACTTCTCTCTTGTTTCAATAAAGTTTTTATACAAACATCCCTCCTCTGCGTGTTTCTCTTGTCTTTCAGTGTGTGCAGCCCTGTCCGGTCTGGTGCTGGTTTTACTGGGTCTGCTGGGCTCGGTCCACGGCTGTCCCGGTGTCTGCACCTGCTACGGGAACACCACAGACTGCTCCGCTGCCGGCCTTCTCTCTCTGACGCCGATCCTCGGGCTGCTGGACCCGGACTCTCTGATCCTCCGCCTGCCCCACAACAACCTCTCCTCCCTGGGCATGACCGAGCTGTCCAACCTCAGCAGCCTGGAGCTCCTGGATCTCTCCCAGAACCACTTCTCCACGCTGCAGCCCGGCGCGTTCTCGGGCCTGAGCGGCCTGCGCTGGCTCAACCTCTCTGCTAACTACTTCGGGGTTCGCCCGGTGACCTCCGACCCCGACGCGGACGTCCTCCAGGGTTTGAATGGAAGTCAAGGGAGTGCCGGCCTGAGCAAGGACGCGTTCAGGGGGCTGTGGCGGCTGCGAGGGCTCGACCTGTCCGCCAACGGCCTCCTGTGGCTTCCCAGAGGCCTGCTGGACGGGCTTCAGAGACTCGCCTGGCTGTCCTTGGCCAGCAACCGGCTGGTGGCTCTGGACCGAGTCACCTTCGAGCCCCTGGTGGGGCTGCAGCAGCTCCAGCTGGCGGGGAACCCGTGGGAGTGCGACTGCAAGCTGAGAGACTTCAAGCACTGGATGGAGTGGTTGATTTACAGGGGTGAGCGCGGCCGGCACGTCCAAACTCGTCACGTGGTGCCGCTCTGTCAGTGACCTTCGGCGTCTACCTGCGATGTTTTATGTATCCCTCTGCGTCAGCTGTTTACGCTCCCAGATGCCGTAACGGCGATGTAAACAAATGCACATGGTGGGATGACGCAGCCCATTAGGCGACAAAGTCACTAGGCGGGTTTCCATTAACCTTCGAATTGCGGATATAAAATACGCCTAATGGGAACGCTCACTTGAGGTGGTATTTTTAGTCTTTTCTAGGTCACATGATGCTGTTTCTATGTGCTTTCAGCAGGAACTGGCTCCCATGATGCAGCAGGAGCTACAAGAGCTGTTATTGCATCACATATCTTTTTTAAGAAAGTTTTGAATCCATAATTCCTCTGTGAAATCGTGGACTATCAGCTCCCAGAAATCCCTCATACGTGGCCGCTCCCACGTATAAAGGGCTCGCCTTTCTAAAAAACACACACATCCACACACGGTTATTTCTGAGAACCATCCACCTCCCCACCAGCCCGCACACTAATCGACTCGCGCTCCTTAAATTACGTGGTTACCAGCAGCTTTATCACCTTCGGTGTTTCATGCGCACGCGACCGGCTCCGTCTGGCTGCGTTCTCACGTGGCGCTGCTCGTGTGTTGCATGTGGACGCACCAGGTGGCTTCCAGACACTCGCCAGCGTACAATAACAACACCATCGCTTCTGTCCGACCTCGTTCTCATCTGACGCCGCCCAGTTGTGTTTCACTTTGACGCCGAAGATGGCTTTTGACGGCACGCTCGTACGCCAAAGCACTGACAAAGCGGCGCTATGTGACGAGATCTGAGTGCGAACAGGGCTGTTAGCAGGCCTCTCCAAACCTCAAACACTCTGAAGCTGAGGTTTGGCAGTCGGCTTTAAGAGCGTACCGGAGCGAATCTCTCTGTATTTTGAGTCTGTACTTCAAAAGCTGTCTAATCGAAGCAATTAATCTCGGCTCTGCAGGATGGATGTATGCTGAGCAAAGACATCTAAGAATAAAATGACCTCCATTTCTCTCGATCCTCCCCTGTCTCTCCTCTTCTTCTTTATCTTCCCCCTCCCGCTCTTCCCCCTCTCTTTTTATGTTTACCCTCTGCGTCTCTTTTATAGATGGGCAGGTGGACGCGATGCAGTGCAGTCTCCCGGTGGATTTGAAGGGCAGGGACATCCGCAGCGTGCCAGCAGAGATGTTCAGCTACTGCCTGCAGAATCCTACCAAAGAGGGCGCCCCGGGTTACGCCACGCGGCCTCCCTGCCCGCCCGGCCGCATCAGCAGCAACGATGAATGCGTCCGCCAGCGCTACCGGCCCGTCAGCGTCCGGCGAGCGCACGGCACGCAGATAGTCGCGGGCGTGATTTGCGGCACAGTGTGCGTCATGATGGTGGTTGCGGCGACTTACGGCTGCGTCTACGCCTCGCTCATGGCGCGCTACCAGAGGGAGATAAAGAACCGCGGCCAGCCTCTCATGGCCGAGTCCGGAGCCGACACAGACATGGAGGACGGGCAAATGTCTTCCATGACCTCGCCGGAGGAGTCGCCGCCAAAAGAGGCCTGCGGCATCGTGCACGGGTATCGAATCAGCAGCTTCTGACCCGCCGCTTCCTACTGATTTCAGATCTTCCAGGACGCTCTGGCTGCTTCTGCTCCTCAGCTCTCATCATCAATGAGACAACGTCTGGAGAGAGAAACCCTGCGGCGCTGTGATTGTGCAGGAAACCTCGGGGCGGGGACTGATTGTGCAGCTAATGGACCGGACGAGATTCAGAGAAACTGGAATGCTGCAGCACTTCCTCTAATGTATGGATGCTCTGTGAGTTGTTATTCCCCACGCTGCATCTCTCAGCCAGCCTTTAAACTCCTCTGAAGCTGCTGTTTGGCACCTTAACTTCCCCTCATCTGTGTTTTTGTTTAGAAATATGAAACCACATTTTTATTCAGGCTGTCTGTCGTCATATCTGAGCCCAACAAGCACAAGCCCCAAAAGTACAAATGTCTGTGAATCTGTGAAATGTGACATTTCTCCTGCACACTTGTTTTTTTTTAAATGTATTTTCTTATGTTATCATTGAGAAATAGTTCTTCCTCTGTTTGTTGAATTCCCTCCAAATAACAGACACCCTAAACCAGGCATGTCAAACTGGTCCACAGGGGGGCTGGTGTGGCTGCAGGTTTTGTTTCCAACCAAGTAGCAGCACACCAGACTTGACTCATTTAATCAACTGATCTCCGTCTTCAGACAGTTGATTGGTCAAAATGTGTGCTCTTGGTTGGTTGGCACAAAAACCTGCAGCCACACCGGCCCCCCTGTGGACCAGTTTGACATGCCTGCCCTAAACCCTGTTAGGGTCCTGCTGCTGTCCGGGAAATGCTGCTTCATCACCGACGAAAACTGCATTCAAACAACAGCAGAGCTGTGCTGCCACCCGCAGGCCGAGCTTTGAGCTACAACAGCTTTCAATCCAGCAAAAAACAGGGACAACAATTATTCCCAAAACAGCGAAGTCTGAGATACTGACGGAGAGCGTGTGAGGGTATCACTGTAACGTCCACGTGTGTGTTCATTTGTTCTGTCCTTATTTTCTGTGATAAGCACATAAACATGGTCTCAAATCCAACTCAAGGACTGTTGCTGAAGATAATAAACTCTATTTATCTAAACTGGATTTTTTTTCTTATTAAAATTATTCGACATGACGACGATCACAAATCAGGTGATCCAACAACAGCCAGGACACCACATTCATTAACCCTTTGAAACTTGCGCAAATAAGCAAGAAAATAGTAAAAAAGATAAACTGGAAAATTACCTGAAAACTAGAAAAAACACTTAAAAAATAAAGTAAAAAACAAACTTGGACAACAATTATTCCCAAAAAAGTCCGAGCTACGTTTGTAATGTTTCTTTTTAAACAGAAAATCTGTTTTATTGTGGTATTTACTGGAAGTTATTCACACTATAGCCAGCAGCAGGTAGCCTAGCTTGTTATTAGTGATGGTCTTTTATCTTAAACTTTCAGCTCTCTGGTGAACTCCCTCCTGCGACCTTTTTTAGGTTTTTGTAGTAAAAAAAAAGGCATTGCATAGGTAAAGCTTCATTTCAACTTCATGAATTCAACTCTTTGCACGTGCAAGGGTGCTTTCAAAGCAAGCAACAGGAATAAATAGAAACATGACATCTGTTTAAAGTTCAGCCCGAAACAATCCTTGCAGCCACTTAGGACGCCTTTTTCATCAGCTTCAGATCCAAAATTTTGTCATATTGGTGCAGTTTTACTTACTCTTAAAAGAGTCACTCTGCCATGTCTCCGCTCATCACCCCAAAAAACACATAAATTTTCAAGTAAACAAACACAGCATGCGCCTCTCTGCCCCTCCCACCTCCACTGAAAGCTGATCTCCTCCATGATGCCGTGCTCCGCTCACAGCCTGTTATCTATTGGTGGCTTCATTGGTCCGTTTATGAACATATAAACATTGCTTTATGTTAATCACATTGTCAAAGTGCTTATTACTAATTCAGTATGAGCTGGTTTACGATTCGATATGATTCAACATGATGCAATGCAATACGATACGATACTGTAATTTCATTCTTTCTCAAACTAAAGATGGAAATGAAGTTCGAGATGAAACTTCTCTCTGACGTCACACAAATACAGTGAATCAATTATAAAAACCGAAAAAAAGAAAAAAGAAAACCAGAAAGCCACAATATATCCAGGACGTCCCACAGATGAGACAAATATCACAAACACACACAGTGTTTGAATCAGAGCTGCAGCAGAGTGACTCACCTCCGGCCATCGCCGTCTTCCCCTCTGATGACACCGTCGCCGCCGTCGTGGCGATCACGTACTTCACTCCTGTGGAGAGAAGAGTCACCTCAGGATCAGCTGATACATCCGATGAAGATGTTTATGCACCAACTGAGTTAGGAGACGCGGTGGAGACGGACCTTTGTCGTTGACGGGGTAGTAGTAGAAGCTTCCAGGAGTGTTTTCCACGGCGAGGCGGTACCACAGCGGGAAGTGATCGATGGTGAACAGGTTGTCTTTATCAGTCGCCGTCAGGAACTTTCTGTGGAGTGGAAGATAAACTTTACACAACGGGCATCATGAGAGAAACGATATACAAACATTATTTTTGCTCGTATCCAGGACTTGCTCTTTATTTGTTGGTACTCATTGATTTTTGGGATTCACCAATGTTTCATTTACGTATAACAATAACGAAAGAACATTAAACTATCGATGAAAAACATCAATAAATATACAGCGTACCGTTGACTCATGATCACAAAGTTCAAAATATGCACATTTACACTTGAGCTAAACAACGGGCCTCATGAAAGAAATGATATTTAACAACGATTTTTACTCGTATCCAGAAGTTTTCTTGTTTTTGCTTTTCTCTTAAGTAAAAGAAAATTTTCCGAGTGGTCGAGAGCAGATGAAAGAAAAACATTTAGATTTGACAGACAAACTGTTGTCCATCACAAGGAAAAACAAGTTTAATCAAATTTAGATCATGTTTCAGAGGAATTATAAGGGCTGGATCATTACATTTCAGGGCTGCAGAAATGCTGCTATTCTTGGTGCACTGATGCTGTAATACTGTAAAACAGTGTGTTACAGTACACAGTTGATTAATTAGAAAATAATGGTAAGCTAAACCTTTTTTCATAATTGTGTTATTTTTCATGAAACATTTCATGGTTCCAGCTTCTCATGTAAACTGTATGTATGAGAACTTGCTGCTTTTTCTTTTAATTATTTCTAATTATTTTGAAGTACGTAGTTTCACTCCTGCAGAAGCTCTTCTTCTCGCTGCCCTTTTCTGTGTCTTCTCTCCAGTCTTCTTCGTGTGTCTTTGTTTAGGGGGCGTTACCTGATGCTAACAGGTGACTAATGATGGTTAACAGCATTTGGTCTTAAAGGATCTTAAAGGATGTGAATATTTCGTCGTCTGTCAGAGACTAACTGTGACTGCTGTCAGGTCCGAGTCTTACTTTGCCACTCTGGTCTCCACTCCTGCGTATCTAATGAGCCTCATCAGGCCGGAGCGAGTCCCGAGGAAGGCGGTCTCCACGCCGGGCTCCACCCTGCACACACACAGATGATTATTAGAATTATTAGGAATTATTATTTTATACATTGAGAACATTTTTTATTACATTTTGATCTAATTTGCAGTGAAATATCACATCATCCTAGTCGTATGTTGCTTTAAAAGAAAAAGAAAAGAAAATTGGTAAAACAAAACAAAAAAAAGTAGTTTAGCAGTATTTAGATTTTTTATTGACCCTTTGAAAACTGAGCAAATCGGCTCGATATCTTTACAAAACATGAGAAGGCAACGAGCAACAAACGAATAGATAGCCCGAAAATTAGCAGGAAATTAGTCAAAAGTACACAAAATTACATTAAATAAATAAAAGAAGAAGAAAGAAAGAAAAAAGTAAAGAAAAGAAAAGAAAAGAAAAGAACTTAAAGAGTTTAAAAAATAACAAGCAAACGAGGTAAACAACACTTGGAAAAAGTGCTTAGAAATATTACAATCATTTTTTTTTACATAATTTAAAATCGAATCATAATAATTTAGATTAAAAAATTTAGTGTTCCCTCAGTTTTTTCTCTCCTTTTTTCCCTTGACGCTTTGGGTAGCTTTAAAAACAAACATTTTCTAAAATGTGGATCATTTCTTATCAAGTTGCTCATTGCCTTTCCCCCTTTTTTTTATAAGAAATCACACTAATTTGTTTAAAATTAAAAGAGTTAAATACTTCTGAAAGCAGCACAAAAAAAGTGATGTCACTGCAGGTTTTAAAGGGTTAAATGAGATATTTTCATGTTTTCAGAGGGAAAAAAAACTGGTTAAACAGTATTTGGATTTTATTAAGAGATCTGTTTTCATGTTTTGTGTGTGTAATGTTCATAATGCAAAGTGTCACACATTAATGCCGCATCGAAAATACGATTTGGTTATTGAAATATGTTATTAAAAATTTTAAAAATGGCTCTTATATGCAGCAACTGTTTCATCTTAAAGATTAAATTATGTATAAACACACAGTGTGATCAGGTTAAACGTTATAATCTCACCTGTCGTTGAGCATCAGGGCGTTCCAGTACGCTTCCAGCGGAGCCGTTACCACGGCGTCAAACAGCGTTTGCTGCAGCAGCACCTCGTCACCTAGGCAACGGACAGAGTTTCAGATGAGTCCGAACTGTGGATAATAATTTCTTAAAAGTGATAAAATCTGATTCTCATTTTCCTTTTTTCCCCAAAAATCAGAATATTATAAGTGTGCATGTAAATGTAGCAAATATAAATGTACAGAAATAATTTTGGCGTCAGAAACCTACACTCGAGGTCCGGCTCTTTTCCCAGCAGGTAGCGGATGGCGGCCTGAAGCTGCGTGTATTTGCGGTGTCCCGGGTCGATGTCCGTCTCACAGTACGTCCTGAAGAAAAGGAGGTTTCATTAAATCAACTGACGGCTGCACAGAAACTTTTCTGGATGCTGCTGGGAGTTTAATATGTCTTCAGCTGATTTTGATACGTTGATATGGAAATTAGGGAAAATGAGGACAAAAATATTTATTTGATATATGAGAACAATGTTAGAATTGTGTGGGAAATATTTAAGGGAAAATAAAACCTTTAATAAAATAAAACTTGATATTTTTTAAAAAATTTATTACTCCCACATTCGTTTTGTAATTTAGGACACAATAAATTCTTTAAATATTTTGTGTCTTCTGCACAAACAAACTGATTTACAAAGAGTAAATCAGATAAAACCTGCTGTATTACAGTTTTCCACTTTTGCAAAAACACAATTCCTGTTTTTCAAAACTCCAGACAGGAAAACCAAAATCAGATATGCAAGATATACAAAAAATCTCTTGCAAAAGTTCAAAACATTATTTCAAAAACTATATAAACTCTTCTTAAAATTATAAATTTGCATGAACTGTACACACAAACACTGCGCTTATCTAAAACACTTTTCTACTTCTCTAATGAAGTGTGCCGAGAGTAAAAACACTTTATCAAAATCGGATTATTCTCAATAAATTGTGCTAATCTGGGCTGAGGTTTTGCTCCTTGAGTGTCGGCTTTCAATAATTGTGTAATATTTTTAAATTTTAGTGTGTAAGCTACTGTAAAGGAGCCAAACTGCAAACATGAGTTTTTGTGTGACGTTTTGTGGTTGCAGACGTACCACTCGGAGGCGATGCTGAGGTCTGGGGAGGTGAGATCGTGCAGGCCTGCGGAGGAATGTAAAACAAGAAAATCAGGTCAAATAAAAATATACAAACTGACGTCTTTTTAGAATATGAGGTTCACACATACAGGGCCCCTACAGCTTAGGAGATATTAAATTTAAGATATTTTTTTAGACTTAATAATGCATGTGCATGCATTATCAAGTGATAAACATACATTATTATAAAAGTACGCATTAGTTTGCCTTGAAAAAAAAAAACAACTATTTAATGTATAATCTGACTGGATGTGGTACATGTGTTTTGGTTCCTCCATGCTTATGTGCATGATTTAAGAATTAATTATTAACAATTATTTTATTAAGACTTGTGACTACGGTTGCAACTGTAAGAATCTCCTTAATTGAATAATCTGTAAAATTAATGATCGATTAATCGATATTTGAAAAAAGAAAATTCAAAACTGTTGCAGATTTCAAACAATAACAAAAAAGTTTCATCGGCAGTCAAATCTCACAGCAGCATACTGCATATATTTATATCTTATATCTTACTTATATCATAGGCTGATTTTTTTAAGTAAAATTAAAAAGTTCAGCAGCCAGCGTCACACGCTGTGCTCATGTGTTGTATTTTTCTAGCAAGCTTCAAATACAGCAGTTGATTTAAAAATGTCTGTGCAGCAGGGCATTGTGGGAGATCCTACCTTCCTCCACAGACACATTTCCAACAAACATGAGCTGCCCCGGACCCTTCGTCAGCACCATGCCGAAGCTGCAGAGACGCAGAGGACACACACGTCCCCTTCAGTTAACAACACAGCCGAAGATGCTGCCCTCTAGTGGTCATTTGCACATAAACATTTTTGATCAGGAGCTCTCAATATATTTTAAATTAATAAAAGAAAATTGGTTTGATTTCTTTCAAAAACATGGATAGAAGGCAATGAGGAACTTTGGGAGTAATGACCCCAAAATTAGAAAGAAACTAGACACCAGGAACAAGAAACAAAAATTAAAAGTAAACTTTAAATCAAGGACAGAACCTGGGAACGCGCTAAAAAAGTCATACAAGTTACTTTGCATCATTTTAAATATAGAGTTATGATAATTATAAATATAGTTTTCTCAACAATTTCCCCCAGCTTTTAAAAAAATAATCCTCTTAATCGAATAATTTTCTTTTTTTGTTTTGTAAGACATTTCTTGCCAAATTACTCATTGCCTTTTCAGAAGAATCCAAACCAAATTTTCTTCAACTTACAAAGGTTTAAAAACCTGTGAAAGGGATCTGAAGGCAGCACGAGAAAAGTGATGTCGATCCAGGTTATTTATTGAAAATTATGTTGACACATATATATTTATATATTATATATATTTATACGTGTTGTGTGTGTGTCTGTATTTCTATTTTTTGTCTTTATTTTATTTTTCTGCTTTTTTTTTTTTTTTTTTTTTTTTTTTTTAACTTTTTCCACAACCCTTTTTGCTCGTGTTTAGTTCTTGTCTTGTTTAGTTGCTTGTGATCTATGTTGTTAAAAGAAATCAGTTTGCTCAGATTTCAAAGGGTTAAATTAAGGGAGCGCGCACAGACAGATCCAACAACAAACTTTCAGTCCCAAAAAAACCCAAAAGCACATTTAAAGTTGTTTAAAAGACAAAAAACAGCTGCGTTTACCTGAAAGGCGTCTCGTCGATGTTTGTGTAGAAGTATTCGTTGATGAGGTACAGCGGTCGTTTCTGTCGGAGGAGAAGAGCAGCACGTTATGATCTGAGCTGTCGCTCGCTTTGAATCTAAAATCTTTATGAACATCTTTAAATCTAAAATCTTTATTCTCGCTGAACATCTTTAAATCTAAAATCTTTATCTCCAGCAGACTAAAATCTTTATTCCAGCAGACTGATCAGCAAACATGCAGACTGAAGCAGCCGGATGTGTCTCACACCTTTCTGTCATTTTAAACGGTCTTTTCTTTATTGTTTTACACTTTCATCGCATCATTTGTGAAAAGTCAAAGCACAGAAGGCTGCCAAAAAGTGTTTAAGATCTGCGCAAAAAACAGACTGAAATCAGCTGTTCAAAAACACAGAGCAGACGAGCCTTTTTCCTCCTCTTCAAATAAAACAGCAACTTTGACAAACTTTTACTGCCACCTGCTGAGCTGGAAGGAAACGGCAGGTAATAAAGGGGCATCAGAGGGATAAAGAACGAATTAGATAGAGATAGAGATAAAAAAAAAAGGATAAATACGTTTAATTATGGTTAAGTTAAATCGTGGCCTGATTACTCCTGGATGTAAATTAATATTCTAGTTAATGTGATCTTGATTTATTTTCTATTACAACTTTTAATTTGAATTATGACCAAAAATATTCTCCGTATCTCAAAGTAATACAAAACAATACATTTAAATATAAAGTCTAAATTTGCGCTCATGTGCAGTGGTGCAATGTAACAAAGTACTTTTTTATATACGTAATGTGATGTTGTCTTTTTATTTATTTTACCTATTTTTATTTATGTTTTATTTATCTTATTTCCTTTTATTTTTTGTTGCTTTTAGTGTTTTGTTTGTGTGTTTTCTGTGTTTTATATCGACATTTTGTGTCCATTTTACTTCTTTGTCAACTTCTCTGTAAACTCAGCTTTTAGAGGTACGATATAATTACATTTAGTGTTATTATTATTATTATTATTATTATTATTATTATTATTATTTACTCAAGTACTGTATCGGAGGTACTTGTACTTCAGATACGTATTTCCATTTTATGCTAATTTATTTATTCAATCATTTATTTATTAATATATAATTTAACCAAAATGTCAGAGGGAAATAGTGCACTTTTTATTCCACTACATTTGTCAGATTTTGCAGAGCTGCTTTATTATTAAAAACGATGACAAAAATCTCCTCTGGGTCTGGACTCACTGTGTTTCTGTTTTAAATGTTCAGTCTGGCATGATTTGATCTGATTGACTGACGGACTAAAAATTCACAGAGTTCAAATGTAACTATGACTCAGCACTTCTTCTTCTTCTGCTGTTAATTTTAAACAAATTGGGAACTTAAATGACATCATTTCCTGTGTGCTAATGGCAGAGTTAAGGAACCACTTTAAAAGTTTTAATCTCAGTATCAGAAACAAAACTTTTATTTACAGAGAACAAACAAAAAATGTGTAATCAGCTGTTAAACTTTAGTTCAATAACAACTAAAACTTATCAGACACCGACTGTACTATTTACATTAAAAAAAGAAGAATTACATGATTCAAACTCCCGTTTCCTCCATGTCCCCACAGTGTCTCATGACAGCAGAGACAACTGTTTTTCAGTCCAGAAAATCTCCTCAGATTTCCTCAGTAAACCTGCTTCCTCTACCAGGATCCCGGAGACTTTAAAGTCCTGAAGTATAACTGAATATTTCTGTATTTTACAAACTCAGTAAAAGCACAAACTGGACCTCACACAGACAAAAACGATCTGGGCGTTTAATCGCAGGCTTATGTTCACGTTTTACGGTAACTGATTACATTTTTAACAAGGTAACTAGTAATCTGTAACTTATCATATTTCAAAGTAACTGGTCACATGTTCGTCAGTTAATCACAGAAGAAAATTTAGTCTGCCCTGAAATACACACGAACTGATCTATTTATCATCATCATCATCATCCTCATCATCATCACCATCATCATCATCACCATCGTCATCACATCATCATCATCATCATCATCATCATCATCACCACCATCATCATCATCATCATCACCACCATCATCATCATCATCATCGTCATCATCATCACCGTCATCATCACCGTCATCATCATCGTCATCATCATCATCATCATTATCACATCATCACCGTCATCACCATCATACCATCATCATCATCATCATCATCATCATCATCATCATCATCATCATCATCACCATCATCATCATCATCATCACCATCATCATCTATTCTTTCTGCTCCACAGTCACAGAGAGTTTCGCTGGTAAAATCTTGAGTGGGAGGTCTTCGAAAGTGTAAATGTATGGAAACACCCTGTCAGTGAAAGTGTGTGTGAAGGTGTGTATGTGTGTGTTAGTATCAGGATCAGAGAACGACAGCTTTCCTCCGTTCCAGTCCAGATTCACTCGGATCCTCTGAAGCTGCTTCTGCACCACGAGAGCAGTTTTTAGACCTGATGAAGAGAGAGCTGAGTATTTACCATTAAAAAACGCTATTGTCCATAATCCAGACTCTATGAATCTCTTCCCTGGACAGACTCTGCTAACACACCCAGTGACCAGAGTTTACTGTCTCCGACCTGGACGTCCCAGCTGTGTGTCCCTGACTTAAAGCCCTCAGAGCCGAGGACAGAGCAGTACCAATCAAACCTCTCTGGATTATCAGGAAGCTGCTGTCTCTTTCCTGCTCTCACGCTGGTCAGATCCTCAGACAGGATGAGTCTGGATGAGCAGTGTTTGGGTCCAGAATCAGAGGACTGTAGGAGACCATGTCCTTCATCTTGTTCCAGATGTTGAAGGTGAGGTTGCCCAGGTGTTTGGCCTCGTCTATCAGAGCTCCTGAGAGCAGCTGTGGATCCTCCAGCAGGAGGCGCTGCTGGACTCTGTCCACCGCAGCCTGGTATCTCTGCAGGAAGGAGACGTCTTCGGCTCTCAGCTCGTCCTCTGCGTCTCTGACCGTGTCTGAAAGAGCCGCTATCTCTCTGCTCAGAGCCTCCAGCTCCTCCTTCATCCTCTGACTCTTCTGCTCCTCTTCCTCCCTCAGTGCAGCCATCCTGGCCTCCTCTTCCTCCTCCAGAAACTGGTGGAGCTTCTTAAACTGCTCCTTAATCTGCGTCTCTGTGCGTCGGGCCTGGACATGAATGTGAGCTGCTGTTTGTTCAGACTTCACTTTAACTCGTTTAAAAACCTCTAACTTCTCCTTTAAGGGCTCCAGAGTCTCCTGAAGTTTCTTCTTGTGTTGTCGTGCAGCTTCATCGACGGGTCTGAATCTGTGGTCGCTGTGTTTTTCTGAATCTCTGCAGACGACACACACCGGCTGCTGATGGTCCAGACAGAAGAGTTTGAGTTTCTCTGAGTGCAGACTGCAGAGAGCCTCTGAAGCTCTCTGATCTCTCTCCTGTAAGAGACGCTCACACGGCCTCTTTAAGGCAAAGTTAGGAGGCAGTTTTTCATTTGAGTGTCTTCTCTTACAAACTGGACACTCTCGTGTTTGTCTCTGTGTCCACCAGCTCTGCAGACAGTCTTTACAGAAGCTGTGGCAACACGACAGGATGACAGGATCTTTAAAAACGTCCTGACAGACAGAACAGCAGAGATCGTCCTCGAGTCTCGAAGCCATTTAGTCTCAGAGTGAAGCAGGAAACACAGCAGGCAGACAGCTCAGACACTCCCTGTCCCCAAAAATTTACTTTCACTTTGAGTCTTTGTTTCTGTAAAACTCTCCTTCACTGAGTTCAGTCTGCAGCTGGTTGAACTGGTCGTATTCCAGTATTCCCAGTATTCCCAGTATCTCCTCCTGTAGCTGTCCTCTCTCAGTGGAAGTTGTGGTTTTGGTCTGAAGGTGAATTGTCCTCCGTCTCTCCGTGTGTCAGTGTATCGTCTCAGTGAGACAGAATAAAAACCTGTTTCCTGTTTGTCTCCAGTGAGTCAGCTGATGGGCGGAGCTTCATCATATCAGTTTGTCAGGTCAAACTTTCGTCCAAACTGGTGACTGATTAATGAAGAAAACACAAACGCGTCGTCCCCTGTTGATACTTTTTACTACTTTTGTCTTTCTCGTGACTGTGTAGTTAATTCACACAAGAAGCTATTTCAAATCTAATCACACAAACTAAACTTTTCAGCCTTTTCTTCAAACTAACAGAAAATCATGAGTTTGAAACATAAACCTGAGCCTCAGGCTACGTTTAAGCAGAGCTCCGTTTACTGTGGTTTTTACATTTATTATCTTGATCGTCTCAGACTCTGGCTGCTTCATACGTACAGGGATATTTTCATACAGCAGCTGCTGTATAAAAACAGGCCTAATTTTCTAATAGTAAAGTTTAGACGCTGTGTAAAACCTAAATAAAAACAGGATGCAAAGATTTGCAAATCTTTTTTCAACCTATATTCAATAGAATACAGTACAAAAACATGATATTTAATGTTCTAGGTCATTAAATTTACTATTCTTTTTATAAATATACACTCATTCTGAAGTTCATGCCTGCAAAAATTTGCAAAAATCAGAACTGGAGCATGTTTACCGCCGTTTGACGACACCTTTTCTTTTAACAACACTCGGAAAGTGTTTGATAACTGACACTGACAGCTGATGTTTTTAACGTGAAATTCTTTCCCCTTCTTGCTTTTTTCTGACGTCAGTGTGTAAACAGTCTGAGGTCTCCGTTGTCGTATGCTGTGCCTCATAATGGTCCACACATGTTAAATGGGGGACAGATCTGGACTGCAGGTGGGACAGTCGTAGCTGCACTCTTTTAATACAAAGCCACGCTGTTGAAACACGTGCAAAATGTGTCTCATCGTCTCGCTGGAATCAGCAGGAACGTCCCGGAAAAAGACGTCATCTGGATGGCAGCACATGTTGCTCCAAAACCTGTGTGTACGTGTCAGCGTCATGGTGCCTTCACTGATGTGATGTGATGTTACCCATAATGCATGCAATGAAGTTTGAGCTGGTAACAGTCTGGATAGTCCTTTTCCTCTTTAGCCCAGAGGACACGACGTACAAAATTTCCAAATTTCTAATTTCCATTTTGTGTCAGTCCATCTCAGACGAGCTCAGAGACGTCTGCGGCGTTTCTGTTGGTTGTTGATATCTGGCCTTCACCTTGCATGGTAGAGTCTGAACTTGATGAACTGTGTTTCCTGACAATGGTTTTCCAAAGTGTTCCTGAGCCCACGTGTTCAAATCCTTCATACGGTCATTTCAGGGCAGTCTGAGGGGTTGAAGGTCACGGCTGCTCAGTGTTGATTTTCAGCCTTGTCCCTTATAGAGTGGTGAAGGCATGGCGTATTTTTGTAGGCCAACCAGGAAGTTAGGATCACTCTGGCTGCCTCGTCAAAAACCTTAAGAGATTTTTGAATGGGATTTTTCGATTATCGCCAGAAATGAGCTCTGTCTAATTATCAGCTAAAATTAAAAGATAATTCAGAAATATTAAAAGGTAAAAAGACAAATTAAAAGATGAATTAAAATTCAACATCACCATTCAACATCAAGTGATTTAAAAGAAGTCAGTGATTCGGCCAGCCTTATCTCCTCAGGCAGGTCGCTCTGAAGCCGAGGGGCCTGATGGCGAAAACACGAACCTTTGGTGTGAGCTTTAGTTGAGCTTAGATTTTAAGCTTTGTGAGCATCCCACAACCTTTACAGACTATTGTCGCTCCCAACATTTTTGCCTGTTTCTGCAGACATCAACCTCAGAATGAGTGTGTATTTATAAAAAAATGATAAAGTTTATGAGTTTTTAACATTAAATATAATGTCTCTGTACTGTATTCAACTGAATAAAGGTGGAAAAAAATTGTAAATCACTGCATTCTGCTTTTATTTATGTTTTAAACAGCATCCACTTGGAAACTGGGGTTGTGAATGTGTGCAGGTTTAACAGGAACAGGTTTCTGTTTCTCTTTTCTCTGCTTAATAAAGGCTTGTGTTTCTCCTGCGTATATTTATCTAAATGATTGGTCACACTGCTTTTACACATCGCACCAAGTGTTTTGAAATTAGGGTTTTAGATACTAAGCTTCCTTTTTTAATATATTTTTTTACCAGTCTGGGGATTTGTCTCTTTAAGATGTCAGCGTCATTTAAACCACTTTACAGAGTTTTGTTCTTCATGTGTAAAAAAACACCTTCATAATAAGTAACATACATTAATAAAAAGGAACTTTCCACATCCTAAAATCATCAGAGACCACTAAACAAAGAGGGCTGTCCTCCCACACATCTGGCTGGACCGCATCAAGCTCTTAGACAGCGGATTACTGACTTTTGGACGGTAGGGTATATGGGAATAATTTGGGGAAATCATATTAAAATACTGTGCTGAACACAATGTGAACTGATTGATTCCTCACCCCTTTATCCACCGATGCTCTGATGCTCAGCGAGATGCTGCCGGTCTCTCCCTTCACCATCGCCGTTCTCAGCTGGAAGTGCAAACCAGACAAAAAGTTCAACACAAAGTTAAACTGGTTTTTATTCCTCTCAGACTGGAAAATTAGTCCGTTAAGTTTAAAACTGTAATTACCTTCTCGTCTGTATCCTCCCACTCCACCACCTCGGACAGATCCACGCTGTTGTAGTTTGGCTTCGGCTTCAGTTTCTTTCCATCTTTGTACTGCAGGACAGACGACAGTGTTAATGTACACACTGATAGCACTGAAATACTCTATAACTGTACTTATAAATACTTTATATCATCTTCCCTTAATGTACCCTTAAGGACAGAGATTCGTAACGCCTTTTGCTTTTGCAAAATGAGGCCAGTCGCAGCAGCCACATACATGCTTTTAGGATTGTAGGACATTTCTCAGATATTACTATGTTTCTAGGATTTTGGGAAGTTTCTTTGACTACAGTACATATTCCAAGAATTTTAGGATGTTTCTAAGGTTTGGGGATTTACGAAGATTTTGGGATGTTTCTAGGACTTGGCAAGGCAGCTTTATTTGTATAGCACATTTCATACGACAAAGTGCTTTATAGAGCAATAAAATATAAAAACATCATAAAAGATGCAGATTAATCAGAAAAGAGAAAATAGATAAGAAATACAAGTTTATAAATAAGTTTGTAGTTATTAGCGGGTGGGGCAGGCAGTGTAAAAAAAAAAAAAATGTTTTTAGCGTTGACTTAAAAGTTGTCAGAGTTTCTAAAATTTCAAAAATTCTAAAATTTAGGAGGTTTCTAGGATTTTATGACATCTCCAAGATTTTAGGACGCTTCTAGGACTTTAGTATATTTTTAGGATTTTAAGACATTAGGGTCCTGACCTCTGTCAGGAGGTGTGGGGGATCCTCCGCTGGCACTTTTTTGATAAACAAGATCTATTTGGATGCTGCTTCATGCACTTTGGCACCTTATGTATAATAAAAGTACATATACTGTTTATATGCCAAGTGTGAATCAATTTGCTTTTATTGTGAATCAGAAAATGGTTGGGGGGCCACCAGGCACCCTTTCAGGAACCGGATTTGGCCCCCAGCCCTGAAGTGGAGTATCACTGCTTCAGGACATCTGCTGCTCTGTATTCATTAAATAGAGATCTTGAGTTAAATCTGTCGTCTGCAGTCATGTTGAACTCACCAGAGGTCGAAGGTCAGGGTGAGCCAGGATGTAACCGTTGTTGGTGATGAGGAAGGCGTAGCCGTGAGCTCCCAGCTGTGGAAGAGGAAGAAGAAACACATAGACAGGAAGCTCCAGGAATGCTGCAAATTTAAAGCTTTTATTGTGAAAAGCAACCAACTTTTCTACACATCCAATCGGGAGCTCACCATGTATCTGGGCGCCAGCTTCATCACCTCCATCAGTGGGATGTCGGAGCCGACCACGCCCAGCAGGATCCCATGGGACAGCTGGAGAGACAGGCAGCAGGGTTACTATGTTACTACTGTATTACACAGAAGAAACATGAATAAATAAATGCAATATGTGCAATGCCAAAATCAGCTTATCAGTATGGATCATAAAAGTTTGAACAGGCAGTGCAGGGAGAGTCAGGGTGCACACAAAAACACTTGCTTAGAGATTTCAGTTTTTGCTCTTTCTTTAAAAACAAATTAATGAAAGACCTGTTTTATTGTTCTACTCGTTTGCAAAATTTGCAATACGAGACAAAACAAAAGACACATTTGCTCCCTTGATTCTCTCCACTGTTTCCCCATCAAAGAACTCATTCAAGGTTTTTGACAGATCCAAAAGAAAATGCAGATCAAATCTGTCCCGAAAATGTTAATGACATTAAGATAGTTTTGCAGTCAGTGTGCAAACATGATCGACACAATGTGAGGTTGTATTTATTTTTAGACACGTGACAGGATGAAAACAAAAAAAAAGCAGACATCATCCCGTTTTCAGCTGCACAAAAAACCCCACAAAAACCTGCTAACATCTGGCTTTTCAATGCAATGGGAAAAGTTACAATCAGCATTCACACCCGGGTCAACAGTCGTTGCAGGTTTTTATCGCCTCCGGCTCTGACGGCATTAATGGAAACACAACAGAGTGGATTCACTAATTTCAGCTCGTTAACTGGCAAGAAGCAATTATGTGCCACCCAAAATTACCATCTGTCTCTGCCCAAGTAGCTCACGTGTTTGAAGAAAATACTAAATACATAAGATATATATATTTTTATGAAAGTAATCAGCATAAAGTTTTCACTGACTTCCATCCATGCTGTTTTTTACGGTCAGCCGGTTATCTGGCCTGTCTGTGATGTCGAACATGACATAAAAAAACAAATAAAAAAACCCACACATACACACACAGAAAGGCATACTTGTCTGCTGCAGAGCCGTGTACACAACTTTACTCTACTGGCAATGGGTCAGTACTCTATAGCCTATTTTTAGCAGGTTTACTTGTGTTTAAAAACGCGCACATACGCTTTAATTTTGGTGGAAAAAGGGTTTTTTCAGCGTGCAAAGGCCTTTAGAGGAGACCGAGCCGACACTGACCGTTTCCTTCTTCTTGCTGAACACCGGCATGGCCACCGAGGTCATCAGCAGCAGACTCTCTGAGCTTTGGTGGTGAAGAGCTGAGACAAAAAAAAAAATCAACAAGCAGTGAGTTATTTTCTTAATTTAGTAACTTTCAAACATGAATGATGGATCAAAGAAAAAGTTTTAAATGAGATAAAGACATTTAATTTAAATTTATACTAAATATAAGGGAAACCCTCTCAAGGCACTCTTGAGATAAAATGCATTCACAAAAAATGACCCAGACTTAAGTTCACAGTGACCTTTGACCACCGAAATCTAATCAGTTCATCGTGGAGTCCAAGGACACGTTTGTGCCAAATGTGACAGTATGACATCACATGCAGTAGTGCAGCTCTGAGGTTGAACTCCAGATGGTGATGTAGGACTACTACAGTACTGTGTACATTTTAAAAGCACCATGGTGGTAACAGTACTACAATCACTATAGTATTAGTATTTGTTAATATATTTATGACTTCCTCCAATTATAAAATATTTAATTTTTATGTGTAAAATGTCTTAAAATCATTTTCTGCACGTTAAATCCTGCAGGACGAACAACGGATTGTATCTAAAACTACAAACTCTTCTTCTTTACCTCCTTAGTGTTGGGCAGCTGCCGGAGCGATGGAGGAAAAGGCCCAGAGGATCATGGGAGAATGAGTTGAAACACAGGGAGAAAACAGACAGATGAAGATGAAGTGATGATGATGATGATGATGATGATGATGATGATGATGATGGTGACTGTACAGTATGTTGACTTAGGAGTAGTTCACCCCAAAACGAGAATGTATAAAAAGATTTATGACTTTGTTTCTGATGCTCTTAAAAAATATGAATCCCATTGATAAAGAAAGAGCTGCTCTCTGATTGGCCGGCCTCGGCTCACCACAGTGTCCATGTAGGCTTCCGTCCAAATGATGTCATGGTCGTGGTTGATGACCATTGGCCGGCTGAGCACGTGCAGGTACTCCATGACGTTCTCCTGCACGTCGGCCAGCGTGGAGATGTGTGTGTAGTAACCTGAGAGAACACACAGAAACACACTGTTTATACACATACACACACACACACACACACACACACACACAAACACACACACACACACACACACACACACACACACACACACACACACACAGACTGTCTGCTGACCTTTATTATTGCAGGCGATCCACTTGGTGTTCTGAGCGAAGGTCATCTCTCTGCCGATCAGGTAGGTGAAGACTCGCACCTGTAAAAAAAAAAAACAAAAACAGAAAAAAAACCCCAAACAATTAATGGTTACTAAATATTTAGTAAAATTACCACAGAGGTGATGTTTCGAGGTACATGGTCTTCATCAGACAGGTTAACAACACAGACGCATGCCTTAAATACATATACATATAAATATATATAAATATATAAATATATAAAATATATATATATATATATATATATATATACACACACATTTGTTATATATTATTTTTATATATTATATATTATTAAT
Source organism: Plectropomus leopardus (assembly GCF_008729295.1). Lineage (NCBI taxonomy): Eukaryota > Metazoa > Chordata > Actinopteri > Perciformes > Serranidae > Plectropomus > Plectropomus leopardus. Next base: position 29,452,093 of record NC_056479.1, on the reverse strand, counting down.
TTTTATATATAAAAACAATTACAATGGATGTCATAACTGTTTTGAAATGCAAAACAATGAATTTGAAAACATGACTTAAAAATGTAATTAGCTAATGAAATTCTGCAATTAATCACTCCCATTATTTTAGATAAGAAGACCTGGTGTTTAGGACGTCATTCAGAACAACTCGAATTTTGTGTGAAAAACACCCATTTGTCACGTTAAATGACATCCGAAATCAATCGGAACAAGTTGAATATCGTGGTAGAAAACATCGGGCCGCTCGCTCTCACCCTGCGCTCCGGCCAGTTGAACTCCTGAAAGACGGACTCAAAGTCCTCCATGGCTCCGTCTGTGATCAGCATGATGGCCTGGTTACACATGCTGCCCTGACCGTTCGCCCTCGCCTGCACACACGCACGCACGCACGCGCGCACGCGCACGCACGCGCACACACACACACACACACACACACACACACACACACACACACAGAGTAAAAGCACAACTTCAAATGACTCCAGATTCAAAACACAACATCAGAACTGTCACAGCGACTGTTCAGTGATCAGTCTGCATCATATTCCCTTGACGATTTAAGTCCTCCACGCAAAGTTTTATGATTTATTCATAGAGTTCGTGCTGAATCGGGGCTGGATTACTGACCAAGCAAAGCAGCAACAGTTTGAGGGGTGCACTGCTCCAGGGGCCCTCAAATCCCCCAAAGGCTCACCATGTGTCAACCAGGGACTGTTTAGTGCATTTTAGGCGCTTTTCATTCTTTCATTTATGATAACTGTGTGTGTGTGTTGATGCATGTGTCCTAAATGTAATCCAGATTGTGTATTTGAGTGTAATCAGTGAATTTGCAGCTCAGCTCCTACAATAAGTCTAAAATACACTGTGGAAACTAAATAGTTACATTCAGACTGTTCAGGTCCAAAAATGCTCCATTGAAACCCATTCAAACTGACATTTTTGATCCCACAGCCATCAGAGCAGAAAAACAGGACTTGTATTATTTCTGGGTGTCATTCTGGGCTTTTGACTCTGAATTTGTCATTTTGACTATTTTCCACCTGATGAGGTCATTTTGACCATATTTGGCATATGGAGGAAATACATGCTATTTCCACTAGGTGACCTGTCACAGTCAATGTAGCTGCTGATCACTGACATATCCCAGACTGTCAGCAGCTACACGAATTTGTCATTTTGACTATTTTCCACCTGATGAGGTCATTTTGACCATATTTGGCATATGGAGGAAATACATGCTATTTCCACTAGGTGACCTGTCACAGTCAATGTAGCTGCTGATCACTGACATATCCCAGACTGTCAGCAGCTACACTCACACACTGACATATCCCAGACTGTCAGCAGCTACACTCACACACTGACATATCCCAGACGGTCAGCAGCTACACTCACACACTGACATATCCCAGACGGTCAGCAGCTACACTCACACACTAACATATCCCAGACTGTCAGCAGGAAAGAAAGTAAACAAACAAATAATCTACTTTGTGTGTAACATACTGAAAAAAATGTTTTTTTTAATTTTTTTGGGTTTTTTTTCCATCTAAAAACATTGTGGCATAATGACAAAAACCTTGTATTTAAAGGGTTAAAATTCTGAAAATTAATCATTTTTTTAAATTCATGTTTAGGACTAATGTTGGTTTACAATTAACTCAATAAAAGCAGAAAATCATATTGCTGTATAATAATTTTTATAGCCTGATTTGGAAAAGCACATTTTGTGTGCAGAGCAGTGAGAGTATTATAAACTGCACAAAAATTAATAATGTGTAAAAATCAAAGTTGCTACTAATCACTGACATGTCCCAGACTGTGATGATAAAAAATATTTACTTAAATGTGTATTGAAAAGTATTTATTTTTGAAGTGCTTTTGTTCCTGGCATTTAAAAGGATAACATTTTAAAATTAATAAATATTTGATATTTATGATTAGGGCTGATATTGGTTAAAAAAATCAAGTCAGTAAAGGTAGAAAATAACAATAATGTATAATATTGTTGAAGCTGGATTTTAAAAAAGCACATTTTGTGCGCAGAGCGATATGAGTGTGTATGAACATAAAAAAATGAATTAATATTAACGCGGCCCTCAGTCTTGTTTTCTTTTCTTTTTGCTCTTTCGGTCATTGAAGGACACAAACCTCATTGAGGATTTTGAAGGACTCCTTCATGGCGTTCTTGATCTTCGCTTCTCCTTTAACGTGCAGCTCGTCCACCAGCAGCTTAAAGTGCTGAGAGACAAAGAGACACATTTATGACATCAGTGGACTGTAACGGCTTTTTCTTCTTTTGTTCAGGTTTAAAGATATTTGTGTCTTTGGAAACTGAGCAAATTATTTGGATTTCTTTCAAAAACATAGCAATAAAGGCAACAAGAAACTTTGCAGGAAACGTCCTGAAAAATGTAAAAAAAAAAAAAAAAATTTTAATTACCTAAAAAGTTTTAAACTGGCAAGAATTATTATAAAATTATAAAAATAAAATGTCTGGAAAACTATATTTATCATTATATAGTTTTATATTCAAAATTATGTAAAATGTAAAACATAAAAAAAATCAAAACTATTCAAGTTAGCTGTAGTCATTGTGTTTATAGTTTTATTTGAGTTAAAGATCCAATACTTGAATACTTCTTCTACAACTAACAGAGTACTGCACACACACACACACACACACACACACACACATACACACACACACACACACACACACACACACACACACACACACACACACACACACACACACACACACACACACACACACAAGGAGTTCCCGGATGACTTGCTGCGGTTTGTCACGTCAAGAATTAGGCCAATGGGTCGGCCTAAAATAACGCTGAAGTGTATCCCTGTGTGTGTGTGTGCGTGTGTGTGTGTGTGTGTGTGTGTGTGTGTGTGTGTGTGTGTGTGTGTGTGTGTGTGTGTGTGTGTTGGCTGCTGCGACGCCTCTTCAGCTCTTTAAGCCTCCGTGAAGCAGATAATGGTCTTACCTCTCTGTTGTCCAAGTCGGCCTGGACCAGAGTTCCTTTGAAGCACGGCTCCACGTAGCGGACGTAGTCAGTGTACTGCACACAGGAGGACACAGGTTCGAATCCCAGCACCACTAACAGCAGCATCTCAGTGCACACATTGCAAGTACAAATACACAAAAGCTCTCCTCAAAGCTTCAGTATGTAGGATTTAGGTGTATGATCAGTGTGTTTTATTTACTGTATAATAACCTGAAAATCTGAATTATTGTGTTTTTGTTTCCTTAAAATGAGGCGTTTATTTCTGCATAGAGAGCGAGTCCTTGTCTGCAGAGATCGCCATGTTTCTACAGTAGCCCAGAAGGGACAAACCAAACATGAGTTATTTTCTTTTTTGTTTTTTTACCCATCCTCTACGGAGCAGTTAGCAGCTGTGTGCAGCTCTCAGAGACAGACTTTAAATCTTCTGTCAGGCGCACCAACAGCTGTTTTAACCTAATGTACACATACGGGGAAACGCGCAGACACGGGGACTACATGCAAACTCCACACAGAAAGGACCTGGGACGGCCGGGACTCAAGTCCGGCACTTTCCAGTGTGTGTGTGTGTGTTTATGCCTGTGACAGGCAGGACAAGAGGAGTCGCTCGTGGCGGTGTGACTTCAGTCGTAGTGAGTTTAAACTCTGCTTATGTAGAAAGAATGAACTGATATCTGAATATGTGATACCAGAACAAAGACTGTGGATCTGTGCTGATGCCGCCGTTGTTTGACTCTGTGTAAAAATGCAAAGGCAGCATAAAAAGTGACTTCAAAGCGACTCTATAGCACCATATCGATGTGAAAAAGTTAGTTTTCTCACAGCGATGACGTTGACGAAGTCGTTCTCTCCCAGCGTGTCCAGGATGGTGTTGATGGTGTGTTTGGCGATGGTCATCTTCAGCCCCTTCATGCTGCCGCTGATGTCCACCATGATGATGATGTCTTTGGGAGACGTGGCGGCCTGGATGTACCTGAACACAGCACGACCAAAGACTGAGTGTTTGATCATGTCACTGATTGAAATTCACTTGTTTCATTACATTTATTAACCCTCTCAAACCTGAGCACACTGACTTGATTTCTTTCAAAAACACGGGAGAAGGTAAAGGGAAAATAAGCAACGAAAGGAGAAATTACCCAAAATTTTGTAAGAAATATGTAAAACTGAACTGAAAAAATAGAAAATAAATAATAATAGTAATAATAATAATATAAAAAAAAATAGTTTCAAAAAATAACCTACAAAAAATAATTTTGTAACAAATTTTAGAGCTTTAACACTGATTGTCATCAGTTTTCTAACACGGGAAAAAAATATAATTAGCAACTTGGAAAGAAATTTTCCATAAATTAAAAAAAAAAGTAAAAAATGACAAGGACATAAACTGAAAATTAGCTTGTGGTATTAATAGATATATTTAATATTAATATAGTATATAATTCTTAAAATTAAATAAAAATAATATATATACTATTTATATACTGTGTGTATATATATATATATATGGTATATATAAAGGGTTAAAAAGAGCATCATTTTATTTTTGTAACTTGACTTCAATGATAAAAAGAAATAAAAATGTGTCGCTCGGAGTTGCAGGCAGCAGCTTTTTGTTCCGGCTCAGCTGCAGCGATGCAGCGTGACGAGGCGTTCGGGGACATATGCGGCTCTCTGGTATTATTTAGAAATGCATGAACAGCCGCATATGGTGCCATGTGGGCAGCAGTGACCCGGCTAAGGAAGGAGCTTATCGTCTTTTCCAGAGGATCAGGACTCTGGCTGGCCGCTGCTCAGCCGACACACGGCCAGCAGGCTGAAGCTCAGCGGCACACACGGCGTTTTCTCTCTTTGTGTGTCATAAAGTTAAATTTTCTAAATGTACAGTATTACATTAGGAAACTACCGGATGCTTACTTATGACATATATGCTTGGCAATTTGCATAATTACCCCCAATTTGCATAATCACATATATACTGACAGTAAACCAGCCACTGCTGGGCCAATTTATCTTGTTGGTTTTGGGTTTTTTTGAGGACAATGAATCAATTTCTGATCAGCTGCTGTTACATGTGTTACTTGTTTGCATATAATTTTCTGTTCTGATCATTTTGGATATAATGATGAGGTGGGACTTGTGTGTCCCACCTCATAAACATCACTTTATTAGACTTTCTTTGCATTTACCAGCTGTGCATCAGCTCAGTGTGATGGTCTGCGAATACAAATGTTCACTTCATTATTCTGTTCATGTGTTTATAAACACGGCATCACTTATGACTGATCTGAAGTTATTTCAATTATTTCAAATACATAAAATAGACAGAGCGAGTTATCGGTCTAATCCGGTCGATTCAATGTCCTTTGAAACGTCATAATTCAATACAAATTCATCAAAATCAGCCCGACTGCAGTTAAAACGTGCAGCTTCTGGTTTAAAACTGAAATTCTGAATTTTGAAAATTCAAAATATCTTGAATTTTCAGCTCTCTCTGGAGAGAGCAGCGGACAATGACAGCAGGACGGACGGACACCGGTGGAGACACCAGCAGAGACACAGGCGGTCAGTGAGAGCGGAGTGGACATTCGGAGACACCGTTGGACAATGAGAGGAGCGGATCGGTCCGCATCAGTATCTCATCCCCGACTTTGTCAGTCTTCGTTAGAGCCGCAGCGTGATGACACCACGGAAAACAAAAAATAAATAATTTAAATTAAAGAACAACGTAAAGTTGACTTATTTACTTATTTACTTACTTAGTTATTGTGTTTTTGTTTTCTTGTTTATTTGATTTGTCGTTTCAGGCAAATAATGCAAAAAACACGTCACGTTTTCCAATGTTTGGTTCATACAGAAAAATAAACAAAATTTTATCTTTTAGTTTTTTTAGTTTTCCAGGCGGAATTGAATATTTGAATGAATGGATAAAACACAGACCGATCACACATATTACCCACCAACATCTCTCACTGATCCCAGACTCAAGCACTCTGAAGCTCGGCCTGGACCTGAACTCACCAGTTTCTGTTCCTGCAGTCAAAAGCTGCCACCCCGTTGGAGTCCGGAGTCCATTTAATACCTGAGAGACACACAGAGTCAGTTCACAGCACATCTGCCGCTCTGACTCTCAGGATATTACTGTCAAACCTGGAAATGCACGAGCAACAACAAACTAACGAACACGCGATGTGCACCGTATATCGTCAGTAATGCATACTGCAGATTCAGGACCAGTTTGTTTATAAGAGCAGTTTGGCAGAACACATAAATACCTCTCACAGATGTTTAATTTTATACATTTTTATGTTTGTAAGGACTCATTGAGACTATCAAACACTCTTCAGCACAGCTGAAATCATACTGAGCCATGTCTTCCAGAACTAACAAATATATGTAAAATGTACTTTTTAAAGTCCTGTAAATTGCTTTGCTATTATTAAAATTAAAGAAAAATGTTTGGCGTCTGTGTTTGACTGAAAGCAGCTGGCAGGCCGAGCCTCCGAAGAAGAGACAAACCAAACAAACACGGGCCTTACGCAGGCGATCAGTTCGTTTACAAGATGTTACAAAAAGTTGAATTAGTGCGACTAAAACTGGACTTTTAACTCTTTAACATCCACTGTAACTGCACGTTTGACATTTTTGTGATCAAATTGCTTTTCTAAAAACTTGGCAAGATCTAATATTTCATACAAATGTTTTTATACAAACATGCATGTTACTATCTTAAATACTATTATTATTGAATTAAATATGTGGTTGTTTTTTTTTACCATATATTTATTTTTATCTATTTGTTTGTTTAATTATTTAATGTGTTTATTGTATAAAGTTACTTTTATTTCCATATTGGTATTATATTACATCGACTTTGGCTGTTTTTATGGCATTATACTGGAAAAATGACTACAATTCTGAAGACACTTTTGTTCACTTCACTTTGGGACAAATTATAAAGTCCATCAGTCTTTTCGTATCAAAAACTGTAAAATTAATTAAACCTCTCAAACATTTTTTTTCTAAATTGACAGCAAACTGAGTATCTTCAGACACAAAACATCTGCACTGATTATTGATGTACTGTGAATCAAAATGTTTGACTTTAAAAAAAAAAAAAAGACAATTTTGCTTTCGTGTGACATTTCTGAATTTTATCTCAAAAACTGAACAGCATTTTGAATTCCGCCCTCATGTAAAACTATTGCGGTCTGTGGGAAAATGCCATCTTTAGTTTTTCACTTAGGGGCAAATCAATCTTTGTAAAAACAAACGATCAATATCTCCATGCTGTCTAGGTAATTCTATAATTTTGTTTTGAGTGAGTTTTTGGCAGCAGTTTGAAATCTGCCTTTCCATGCACAGACAGCTGATATCCTGCCCCCTGGAGGTCGGCTCAGTCACAGTGTGAAGCCGCTCTGGTTTCTCTCTGGGCCTGGAGCTCACTGGGATACTGACTTGGAGTATGAGGTTAAGAGTTCAAGCCTCTTGTGATGCAGAGTGCACATCCTAATGCAGAGTTTTACATTGTCTTCCACTTCGTCTGCATGCTGCTAAAAAGTTGTTTTTTTCACTTTACATCTAGAGACAAAAACCAGCTCTCTTGAAGGTGAAACTCAAACTGACCGGGATAGATCCTGAAGAAGCCCGTAGAGCTGCCGAAAAACTGCCAGGTGAGCGTGGGATCCTTCTGGAAGTTACTAATGAAGACGTCGTTTAGCGCCTCAGAGTTGTAGATGGCGTTGAGGATGTTGGGATCTGCACACAGAGGACAGAAAAAAAAGTAAAGCTTACAGGAAATATTGGGTACATTTCAGACGAGGAGGCGGACGCCCTTTTTTGACCTTTGTTGTAGACGTTGGTGGGAACCTGGATGTCGCTCTGCTGCGTGTTCACCGGCAGGTTGTTGAAGTGTTCGTTCTCCTCCAGGGGAAAATCTCCGCCCAGCTCCACGCTGTTCCCGTCCTCGTCCGCCGTGTTGATCATCATGGCGTTGTAGTAATCAAACTGATCGGGAGACAGGAAGAAGGCCATGAAGAAGATCCTGTAAGACACTGACTTAAAGGGGAAAAAGGAACTTTCCCCAGGTCATTTCCTTGTTTGTTTGTTTGTTTTTTACTTTCTTTTTTTTATTTATTTCACACATTTTCAGGAAATTTTCTTGCACTTTTTTACTAATTTCTTGCAATTTTTTGGTCATTTCTTTTTCTTTCATTGATCATTGCCTTCTGCGATATTCTTCCAAAAACATGGGAAAAGGCAATGAGCAACTTGGTAAGAAATGGTCACGATTTTAGTAGATTTAAAAAATTCATTTTCAAAAAGCTAAGGGAAAAAAAGGGAAAAAAGTTATAAAAACTATATTTCTAATTTTAACTGTTACATAGGAATTATTAAGAATTTTAAAGAACTTTCCCCAAGTCACTGACATGTTTTGAATTTCATTTATTTATTTGCTTTAATTCATTTATTTATTTCACTTATTTTCAGGTAATGTTTTGCATTTTTAAAATAATTTCTTGCAATTTCTTCTTTTTGCTCACTGCCTGCTGCGATTTTCTGCATGTTTTCTTTCCAAAACATGGGGAAAAGGCGATGAGCAACTTCGTATGAAAATCCAAAACATGTGATTTAAAAAAAATTACTTTAAAAAAAAAAGCTAGGGAAAACCAAATTTATAATGATCATAATTACATATTTAAAATTATGTTAAAATTACATACATGTTTAATCACTTTTTGCCTCATTTTTATTTAATTTTTAAAACTTTTTTCTTTCTTTTTTAAACTAATTTCAGGTCATTTTCTTGTAGTTTTTACTTTTTTACTTTTTACTCTTTTTTTCTTGCATATTTTTGAGTCATTTCTCCTTTAATTGCTCATTACATTTTCCCCTTGATTTTGAAAGAAATCAAGCCTTAGAGAGACAGAACTGCTAATTGTAACAATTGGTCGAAAGCAGTGAGACTTTTTTGCTTCCTAACAGTTTAGGGCAGCTGGACGGCACACTTTGTGCTGTTAATGTGATGCTGGTGTGCGTCGGTATATTTGTATAGTATATTTTCTGTGCGTCGTTTCTTTGCTGCAGTGTCGACCCAGTTTCCTCTCAGGATCAGTGAAGTTTGATCTAATCTAATTTCAGGTGTCAGCTGAAGCTTTAAAGCTTCAATCTGCTGCTGCTGCCTGTGATCAGGGTCAGCCCTCTGTTCCCAGGGTCCCGCCTCTCTTTATTGAAACTAACATTATAAAAAATTGGTTAAGTCCAGCTTCACAGGTCAAAATGCAAAAACATGAAGGGAGAGGGACATTTCAAAAATAGTTTGTATGGTAAAAAAAAATGTTGAGCCACTTTGGAGATATTAATGCATATTTGCTTGATTTCTTTCAAAAATATGAGAAGGCAATGAGCAACAAAAGAATTAAAAAAGTAAAAATTAAATACATTTTTTTAAAAAGCATACAATTTCTGAAAAGTAAAGAAAGTTACCTGAAAATTAGTTAGAAAAATAGGTAAAAAGTTATAGTAATTCTGCAACAGCTTGTTATTATGTTCTGTCATATAATATATAATATGTATAGTAATAGTATAGTAATATGCATATAATATAATAATATGTTGGTAAACTGATTAAAACCCTTAATGTGCAGGCGTCTCCTCACAGGTTGAAGCGGTATTTTTTTAAAAGGTGTAGCTTATATTTAAATGGGAATATTCAGAATTTCTTGTGCATCATTAAACACATATTTTTAAAATTTTTAAAATTTGGATCTTTAACAAAAAATTAAAATTAACCCATTGAAACATAAGTATATTTGCTTGATTTTTCTCAAAAACATGGGAAGAAAGCAATGAGCAATGAAAGAGGAAATGACCCAAAAATGAGCAAAAAAATAGTAAAAAGAAGAATATACCTAAAAAAAATACTATTAAAAAATAAAGAAAGACAGACAAAAGCAAAAATATTATAATTTTGTAAGATAATTTTAATTCCAGACATTTTTCCCTGTCTTTTTTTTTTTAATCTTCTTAATCTACTTCTTTCTTGTGGAACTTTTCTCATTTAGTTGTCCATTGCCTCTTTTTCCATGTTTTTGAAAGAAATCGCATCAGTGTGCTCTGGGTTCAAAGATTTCTGAACAGCGTCTGAAAGCCAAAGACAAAGGATGCAGCTCCAGGATTCAAAGGGTTAAGAAAGCACAACATCAGGAGGCAGTGAGCTGGTTCGTGTTTTTAACATACTGACCCACAGAAACACTGAGTGAACATTCAACACGAGACCGGAGCACTGACCTGTAAGGACGCGTTGAATTCGTGGTACAGGTCGGCGTCCTCTGCAGACTCCGCTAACCTCTGAGACAGGAAACGGAAAAGTCAGCGCAGCGCAGAAAAGATCCGCCCGTTAACATCCTTTACTGCAGTGATTCTCAGCCGTTTTTTCGAATGTGACTCCGTAAAATTAAATATTTTCATCATCATCACAGGTGACACCAGTGAGAGCTGTGGACAAGACATTTCTGTGATTTTAGGACATTTCTAGGATTTTAGGATATTTCTCAGATTAGAAAGATTAGAATTAGAAGATTAGAGAATTTTGGGACATTTGGGGATTTTATGAAGTTTCTTGGATTTAAAAAGACATTTTGAGGATTTAGGATATTTCTGAGATTTTAGGACATTAGCGTCTTGGCTAGGACCTCTGACGGGGGTGTGGGGGATCCTTTACTGTTTTGATGCTGTTTGGAGACTAAAAGTACAAAAACAATTCACTGTGTGAATCCCTTTATTTTTATAGTGATATAGAAAACGGTTGGGGGGCCACAGGGACCGAATCAGGGGCCAGATCTGGCCTCTGGCTTAGGTTGAGTATCACTGGGGAAACTGCTGGAGAATGAATGAAAGTGGTTTTGAGGCGTTTTTGAGAAATGTCTCTGCACACCTTGTTGGTTTTTCTCTCTGTAATAGTCCCGCCTGCTGATGTCTTTCACCACTGTGATCAGATGTGAAAAAAAAAACCAGACTGCACTCAGCTACATAACTCTAGGGCCGCGTCTCTGCCGTCATGTCATATCGTAAACTCATATCTTAAAATCTTTGGAGACGGAGTGGATAGCGGCAAGTCCTCACCTTCACTGACTTCATCTTGCTCCCCAACATTCGCTCAATTTCATCGGAGTAATCCTTCACCAGGTCCTTCCCGTCCAGCTCCACCATCTTAATGATGGACTCCACGTCCTTCAGTTTCTGAAAGGCAACAAACACGGACTGAAAAACGATGCCAGAACTCCGTATTTGCCTCACTGATCGCAGGAAGAGAAGCAGCTGAGCCGGAGTCTGACTAACGGGATCAAAGAAATCAAGACGAGCGTTTGTGTTTTTCGTGTTTCTGTATTTGTCTGCTAAACTTCTGTAACGGCACATCGGCTGTCCGTGTTATTAAATCAGAGTTATTTCAGGGTTTCTCCAAACCGTCGAGTCAAACAGGTGAAAGAGCGAAACCGATCTGATGATGCTGGCAGTTTGTTTTGTTTCTGTCCGTAATTCGGATTGACGGATTAACCCTTGAGGCCCGCTTTAATATTTAACACACACTCGTATCACTCTGCGCACAAAAAGGCGCTTTTCTAAACTAAGCTTTAAAAAATTTACACATTAATATTATATTCTACTTTCATTGAGTTATTACTGTTTTTTTATTTACTAACATCAGTTCTAAATATAGATACCAAATATTCAGTTTTAACCCTTTAAATGTCAGGTTTTCTCATGCCACTATGTTTTTAGATGACTTTACATTAATTAGATTTTCTGCTTTCACTGAGGTTTTTTTCCAACATTAGTCCTAATTTTTTAATCTAAAATATTCATTAATTTTCAGAATTTTAATATTTAAATGTTACATTTATGTCATGATGCCACTGTGTTTTTGGATAAAAAACAAAACATAAAAATTTAATTATTTTCAATATAAGACACGCAATTTTTTTTTTTTTTCCTGCTGACAGTCTGGGATATGTCAGTGTGTGAGTGTAGCTGCTGACAGTCTGGGATCTGTCAGTGTGTGAGTGTAGCTGCTGACAGTCTGGGATATGTCAGTGTGTGAGTGTAGCTGCTGACAGTCTGGGATCTGTCAGTGTGTGAGTGTAGCTGCTGACAGTCTGGGATATGTCAGTGTGTGAGTGTAGCTGCTGACAGTCTGGGATATGTCAGTGTGTTAGTGTAGCTGCTGACAGTCTGGGATATGTCAGTGATCAGCAGCTACATTGACATTGACTGTGACAGGTCACCTAGTGGAAATAGCATGTATTTCCTCCATATGCCAAATATGGTCAAAATGACCTCATCAGGTGGAAAATAGTCAAAATGACAAATTCAGAGTCAAAAGCCCAGAATGACACCCAGAAATAATACAAGTCCTGTTTTTCTGCTCTGATGGCTGTGGGATCAAAAATGTCAGTTTGAATGGGTTTCAATGGAGCATTTTTGGACCTGAACAGTCTGAATGTAACTATTTAGTTTCCACAGTGTATTTTAGACTTATTGTAGGAGCTGAGCTGCAAATTCACTGATTACACTCAAATACACAATCCTGCCAAAATGTACGCCGTATTCATGAACACAGCCAGAAATTATCAAAAAATAAAGGATGAAGATCGTAAAATGCAGGAAACAGTCCCTAAAGGGTTAAATGAAGCTGTGATGGGGAGAGGTGTGTTTTTGTTGTTGTTTTTGACAGCGAGGCTCTCTGAGGTAATCGGGCCACTTTCTCTGGATCAAGAAGCTGGAGGTGGATCAGCCGGCTGAGAGCGAGGAGGGACGGCCCAGTCTGCTTATTCACTCTCTGAATCACTCGATTAAGTCATTCGCTAATTCCAATTAGTCCAAGCAACCCACTTACTGACACGAACAGGTGAGCGGAGCCAAACGCTCAGTGTTACCTCAGCGGTCCTGTTTCTGATCTGCACTCATTCACACACAAACACCTGGAAGCTCAGGCTGGCATTTAAAGAAAAATGCATCCCTCATCTCCGTTGGCTCTCTGGTAACGGTCAAAGGTTCACAACAAGTAGAGCGCCCAGAAGATTACGTTACATCAGTGCTAACAGACGCTCACCGAGGTTGAAGGAAATGAAGCAAAAAAGTTGTAAAACTTCCAAATAACTTTCTGAAAATTTCCCTGCATCATTATCTGAGCGTTTTAAATCTATATGTCGCTCACAGAAATCCAAACACAACTATTTTCACTAAACTGTAACGAAACAAAGTATATATATTTATATTGTTTTTGGGTGAGCTTTTCCTTCCTGATGCATGGATTCATCTTTTAGGGCTGATAAATATCTGCAAACTTTCTCTTAACCATTTAACTGTGCTGACTACGTGTGTCAGTCTCACTAAAACTGGACCTGCAAAATTACAGTCAAATACAGCAGCAGTAGAGCAGCAGCAGAGCAGCAGTAGAGCAGCTGTAGAGCAGCTGAAGACCAGCAGTAGAGCAGCAGTAGAGCAGCAATAGAGCTGCTGTAGAGCAGCAATAGAGCAGTAGAGCAGCAGAAGAGCAGCTGAAGGGCAGTAGTAGAGCAGCAGTAGAGCAACAGTAGAGCAGCAATTGAACAGCTGTAGAGCAGTAGAGCAGCAGTAGAGCAGCAGTAGAGCAGCAGTAGAGCAGCAACAGAGCAGCAGTAGAGCAACAGTAGAGCAGCAATAGAGCAGCAGTAGAACAGCTGTAGAGCAGCAATAGAGCAGCAATAGAGCAGCAATAGAGCAGCAATAGTGCAGCAGTAGAGCAGCTGTTGAGCAACAGTAGAGCAGCTGTAGAGTATCAGAGCAGCAATAAGAGCAGCAGTAGAGCAGCTGTAGAGCAGCAATAGAGCAGCTGTAGAGCAGTAGAGCAGCAATAGAGCAGCAATAGAGCAGCAGTAGAGCAGCAGTAGAGCAGCAGTAGAGCAGCAGCTCCGCCGTTCAGTTCAGTAAAATGACTGCTTTTCATACAGTATATGAAAAACATCATAGACTAAAAATAAAAATAAAGGTTTATAGCAGCGAGCGGACAGAGCGCAGATCTCCAGCTGCTGTGGACGAGTTGGACAGACTTCATCAATAAATGGACTGTCCCTCCCTGCTCGTATACTGAGACAAGGACAGGAGACACATTAAGTAATCGAGCTGTAACTGCAGCTCCACTAAACTGTGCATGTAAACGTACAAACCAAAACCAAAACACCAAAACGTTCAGACGTGAAGAGTCGTCTTTTCACACATCGCCGTGGACCTCAGCGAGTCAGAGAGTCACAGAATAACAATCAGAAGTTATTATGGGGTGGATTTCCTTTTGTCTGGGACGTGTTGACGGTTTGTTGTGGTTGTGTGTTTGTGGCCGCAGACAAACTGCAGACCGTCTGTGATGAATCTAAATCTGACAGATAAATGGATGAATGTCTAAAACCAGAACAGGCCGCAAATCCTGACGCCGGTAAAGAGGGCTCGGTCCTCAATCTGGGCATTACCATGATCCCTGTGTGTGTGTGTGTGTGTGTGTGTGTGTGTGTGTGTGTGTGTGTGTGTGTGTGTGTGTGTGTGTGCGCGTGCTGGTAAACACACATAAATACGCAGACAGACAGACAGACAGACAGACAGACAGACAGACAGACAGACAGACAGACAGACAGACAGACAGACAGACAGCCAGACAGACAGACAGACAGACAGACAGACAGACAGACAGACGCTATCACACAGACAGACAGTCACTTCTGTCGCTCTTCATTCCCAGTTCAGCCAGTCCGTCGGCCTTTGGACCAGTTTGAGTTTAACTGCATTTATTTAAGTTTTTTTGACTTTTGTCGGTCCAAAACAAAATTACACCGTATCATCTGACGACTATTATCCAAACCAAAGTGTCATCCTGCTCAAATATTTAACCCTTTGAGCAAATTGGCTTTATTTCTTTTAAAACATTCAAAGAGCGAAAAAAAGCAACTTAACAAGAAATGGCCGAAAATTTTTAGTAAAACAAATAACAAGAAAATTACCTGAAAATAAGAAAAAAATTAATATATAAAATAGGGAAGGAAAAAAAAACAACAAGAAAAGAGGTTATTTTCTGGATTTTCCTCCTTTTTTGTGGGAATATTTTCACATAATTTTCATCAAATAAATGTGTCTTTTTTTCTATTAACATAGATAATTTATAGTGTTCTGTACTTTTATTACGATGCTGCAGAGTGGATTTAATTCTCCTTTTGTTTGCAGAACACTTTTTACTAAGTAAATTTTTTTGTGCAATTTTTTTTTGCAAAAGGCAATGAGAAATGAAAAAAGAAATGACCAAAAAATATTGCAAGAAATTAGTAAAAAGTGCCAAAAAATTATGTAAAATTAGTAAAATACATTAAAAAAAAGAACAAAAAAAAAAAAGAAAAGAAAATGACCTTGGGAGATTTCTTAAAAAATATTATGATTATTCACTACCCTTATTTCAAACATGTAATAATGAAAATTATATTTTTTTATTCAACGTCTTGTAGTTTGTCGAACATTTCTTGTTGCTCATTGCCTTTTTCATGTTTTTGAAAGAAATCACACAAATTTGTTCAGATTTCAAAGGTTTAAACAGACATCTAAAAGCAGCACAAGAAAGTGATTTTATCACAAGTTTAAAGGATTAAATTGTCGAGCACATACACTGGATTAATTCAGTGTTCCTGAAGTGCGCTCTGTGAAGCTGTATTATCACCATTTTCAATATAAAACGACTTGTATCGGGATCATTGTGCGTGCTGCGCCTGCAGAGCCATGAACAGCCACATTTAGACAATTCGCAGAAACTGCACATTTAAAAAACTTCTGCAGACGCTCGGACACCAACGCAAGATCTAAAAAACGAACCATAATGTCTTCCTTTACCTTCTGCAGCAGCAGAGAGCCGGAGTATTTGGTGGTGAGTTCTCGAAGCTGAACGGAGAACACGGTCGCCCACTCCTGCACCCTGAAACACAAACAGACAACGAGTCAACATGGAGGACAAAACCTGCAGGACACGAGGACACGAGGACACGGCGTCCTTTTTTTATTTCTGTATCAGTGGTCGACACGTAAACATGTTATGTTAAATCAGTGTTTTTCTCTGGAGTCTGGCGTTAAAGCGAGTGATATAACGGCTTAAGTCTCTGTCTTCATCAAGGTAAACCTACTCTAAATACAGGACACGCTTAACCCTTTAGAAGCTGGATCAACATCAGCTTTGTTGCGCTGCGTTCACACACCTTTCCCAAGCATTTCATCTCCTAAAAACGCAGGAAAGAGAAATCAGAATAAGTTTATTGTCACTTCCATATATAACAGCGAGCACACATAGAGGCAAATGTTGGTTACACACACACACACACACACACACACACACACACAGTTATCCGTTTCTTTTTATATAAAAAGAAGTTAAAAATGCTTGTAGGCAAAATAAATAAATAAAAGCATAAAGGGCCGTTAAATAAGCAACTTTGCGAGTAAAAAAGAAAAATATAGAGATAAAAAATTTCAAAAGTAAAAAAGTGAAAAGAAAATGATTTTAAAAAATTAGCTGTGTGGAAATTATGTTATCAAAAAAAGATAAATGTCCAGAAAACTATATTTATAATTCTTATAAATATAACTCTAATCATATGTTAAAGGAAAAAAAAAACTTTCACACTTCTCAAGGTTATGTTTTTGTCTCTTTTTCTTTTTTTTTTTTTTAATTTATCACTATTTGCTTGTTTTCAGGTGATTTTCTTGTGACTTTTTACCAATTTCTTGATAATTTTCAGCCATTTCTTGTCAAATTGATCATTGTCTTCTTCCCGTGTTTTTGAAAGAAATCAATTTGCTCAGGTTTTAAAGGGTTAAAATAGTATTTCACAGACAAAAAGAGTCTTCACATAAAGAAAGACACTAATACATTTGAAACTGCTGCATCGTGACCAGAGAAAACAGAGAAAACAGAAAACAGAGAAAACAGAGAAAACAGAGAAAACAGAGAAAACAAAAAACAGAGAAAACAGAAAACAGAGAAAACAGAAAACAGAGAAAACAGAGAAAACAGAGAAAACAGAGAAAACAGAGAACACAGAGAAAACAGAGAAAACAGAGAAAACAGAGAAAACAGAAAACAGAGAAAACGGAGAAAACAGAAAACAGAGAAAACAGAGAAAACAGAGAAAAGGTCTTTGAGATTCACTTTTTCTCAAAAGACAGAAAACCTACAACAACCACAATGCATTGCACTAACAAACGCTCCCGCTGATGGGTGACTTTTTGGGTGACCTTCTCTGTTCTGCTGAAAGCAGCACGAAAAAGTGACGTCGCTCCAGATTTCAAAGGGTTAAACACCTCATATGTTAATTTGTACTTCACATCATCCACTTGTCATTATTTGTTTATGTGTTGAGTTTCATACGTTTGATTTAAGGCTCTTGTGTACACAGGTGATTGTGTGTGTGTGTGTGTGTAACAGTGGGTTTTTGGCGTGTGTTGCTTTGTGTTTGGTTGCCATGGTGACGCTCTGCAGCAGCTGCAGCGAGTTTACGGCAGAAAAAGGCCGTCAAATATGACGGTGACGAAAGAGATTTAGATAATCTGTTCTTCATCTGGGTCACAGCAGAGAGCTGCAGGTGTGTGCTCAGCACAAACTCACACACACACACACACACACACACACACACACACTCACACACACACACACACACACACACATTCACACCTGCAGAGTCGCGGTGCAGCCAAAGTTTCAGTCTCAGTGTGTCATAAATAATCATACAGAATAAATACTGAGGAGATGTTTCTGAGTTTTCTTTCTTTTCAAATGTTTGACAAATTATTGTTTACGTTGTGTATCTTCTGTTGTTTGTTTTCATGTTTATTGTTAGTTTTTAAAGTAAATATTACATTTCTGTCAGCTTTTTAAGATTAGAGCCTTTGATAGATTGATTCTTTTTCTCTCGTTTGACTGTTTATTAGCAAATAGCAATATTAGTTCATTTTCATTTTCATTAAGCAATACTTTATCCAGCCACAATGCGGCCTACGGCGTCACCGCCTCACGTCACCTCACGCCACCTCACGCCACCTCACGTCACCTCACGTCACCTCACGCCGCCTCACGTCACCTCACGCCGCCTCACGTCACCTCACGCCGCAAACTTAAAACGCAAACTCAAAACCCTGCCTTTTTAGATCCGCTTTAAATTTTTATCTTTACATATTTATTTATTGACTATTCTTAACGATTTGAGGTGAAAAATAAAAAATCAGTGACAGAATCTTGGTTTATATTTGATCAGCGCTGCTTCATCTCGATCTCTCCTTTTTTTTAATCAGTTTTCAGTCAAACTCGTTTTTGCTGTGCAGGAAGCAGTTAGTCGTCCTCCTCCTGTGTACAAACTCACTATTTTTGGATGGAGGAGGGAGGCGGCTCTGTCTATGTGCTTCTTAATCTTTGTGTCTGTGGTGGCGGAATCACAAAACAGTCCCAAGAGCCCGAGAAAAACACCGGATGACGGGTTTTGCATGAATTTGTGTTGTTTTTCGTTAAACGTGTTGTCTTTCAGTTTCATGACGACCTCTCAAAGTGCTGCTCACCCTGAGGCAACAATAAATCCTTCAGCTCTCTGCAGATTTACTTTTTATCTCAGGCTCTTAACAAAAGAGCTTCAGCCATCAGATCGCACAGAAACACACACACAGGGCCGTCAGTGCGAGGACGTGACGCGCGGTGCAGCTCCCAGAATCCTCTACACGCAACTCTTATTCGTCTTTCCAATTTACGCATGCGCGGAGATTTTATGGGTTGTGACAGTAATACTCAATGTATGGTCTGTGGGCCAAATCTGGCCCCTGAAAGGGCGCTGAAGGACCCCCAATCATTTTCTAATAAATTGATCACGTCCTTAAATCTGAAAAATGTCTTAAAATCCTAGAAACCTCAGAAAATACAAGAAATGTCCTAAAATCTAGGAAATGTTCTTAAAATCCTGGAAATGTCCTAAAATCCTAGAAATGTCCTTAAATTTGAGAAATGTCCTAAAATCCTAGAGACTTCCTAAAATCTGATAAAGGGCCTTATATCCCATAAATGTCCTAAAATCCCAGAGATTTCCTAAAATCTGAGAAATTTCTTAAGAGTCCTTGAAAGGTTGTAAAGTCATATAAATGTTTCAAGAGACGGAGAAATGTCCAAAAATCCCGGAAACTTCCTAAACCCAGAGAAATGTCCTGAAATCCTATAAATGTCCTAAAATCTGAGAAATGTCCTTGAATTTGAGAAATGTCCTAAAATCCTACAAATTTCATAAAATTCTAGAAATGTCCTAAAATCCTAGAGACCTCCTTAAATCTAATAAAGGGCCTTTTATCCCAGAAATGTCCTACAATCCTAGAGATTTCCTAAAATCTGAGAAATGTCCTAAAACCCTATGAACGTCCACAAATCTTTGAAACGTACCAAAATCTGAGACACATGTAAGGAGCTGCTGACTTTAGAGAGAAATTTGAATCAGGCTAATTTATAATAAAATAATGAAGCTCATGAACCTGCCGTCTCTCTCCATCTGTCACCAACTTCATCTAAAAATCCTCCCCAAAATACAAATCCTCCATCAAGATCACCTCTAAAATCTAATCATCTGATCCTCGGTGCTGAGGCTGATCTGCCCCACGGACCGAAGCCAAATCTGCCGACCGTAACGTGGACGCAGAGACAGACGCGACTCATCATATTCAAATTTACAACCGACAGGATGGAGGTCAAACATTACGACACTGCGGTGACATGAAAAAACAAAAAAAACATCCACCGGCTGAAGCTACAAATCTGTGTCAGAGATGACCGACGGCCCGGAAAGTTACA
The DNA here is from genome assembly GCF_008729295.1 of Plectropomus leopardus. Classification (NCBI taxonomy): domain Eukaryota; kingdom Metazoa; phylum Chordata; class Actinopteri; order Perciformes; family Serranidae; genus Plectropomus; species Plectropomus leopardus. Next base: position 29,432,173 of record NC_056479.1, on the reverse strand, counting down.
CAAACATTTTGAGAAAGTTATAACTTCTTATTTTAGGATGTTTTTTTCCCTTAAAGTTTGATAAGTAAACTTGTTACGAGGTGATGATCTCTTTGTAAGATATGCCATCTGTTTTCAGCTCCAGAGACAAGGCCTAAATACGGCTTTAAAATAATAATCAGTCGACAAATCAAAATTCATAAATCACAAATCTGACACTAAACTAAGTCTGTGTATCTGAGGGGGTCCTGGTTTAAGAACCGGAGAGTCAACGGTTCAATTCCAGCTCTGACCGAGTATAAAGGTGGAGAGGAGCAACAGACGAACAACTGCACCAGAAATGGCCCAAAAATTAGCACGAATTGGTAAAAAGTTGTAAGAAAATTATCAAAAAATCAATTTAAAAAATCATAATAAATAAAATTTGAAACAAAACAAAACAAAAACACTAGAATGACATTAAAAAGTACTAAAAAAAACATTTTTGTCCTGTAACATAATATTAAAAATATCCTTATTAACTACGTTTTTCTGATTTTGAACACTCTTAAGTGAAGTAACATTTTTAAAGCAGGACTTTTATTTGTATTTTTACTGTGTGGTGTTTGTACTTTTACTGATTTAAATTCCACATTATCAAAAAGTTGAATCTCTTTATCTCTGTATTTCTCACAGGTGACACCAGGTGACACGGCGGTCTGTGGAGGCCGGCGGCGGAGGGTCGGCGGGGGAATGTGGGTCAGGGTGGAAGGTGACCGGGCTGACGGGGCTGATGGGGCGTGGCCGGTGGCCAGTTATCCGTGCGGGCACGCAGATGGTGAGAGAGGAGGGAGAAGCTGCAGCGCTGGACGCTAACACGGGCCGACAGCTTCATGCTAATGAGGCTGTTAGTATGAGCGACCACAACTGCACACACTTCATACACGGTTTTTGGGGTTTTTTTTAACCAATAAATTTCTGACTTTTCCATGAAATTTTCAAGACGACATTTCCTGAAACGACCATCGATACTCCTTATCGGTTCTTTTTCATTGCACATTTTAAAATACTGGTGATTTTCTTTTTTTTAAAAGATATTTTTAGGGCGTTTTTGCCTTTAATAGATCGGACCACATGAGTGTGGGGGGGGGAGAGAGGGGATGACATGCAGCAAAAGGCTGAGGCTGGAATCGAACCCGCGGCTGCTGCGGTGAGGACACAGCCTCTAAACATGGGACACCCGCTCGATCCACTGAGCCACCAGGTGCCCCAGTGTCGGTGATTTTCAAAGAAAAAGTTTGGCGATTTTTTTTTCTTAACCCTTCACACCTGGTTCAGACAGCCGTCACAAGTATTTAAACCTCTGAAACCTGAGAAAAACAGTCTGATTCTTTTTTTGTCCTTTTTTTTGATGACATGGAGAAAAAAACTGTAAATAAACAGTACAATGTAACAAGAAAATGACATAATCTGGGAGGGATTGTTAGATCATTACCCCAAAACTACGGGATGATATCCAAAAGACTATATTTATATATTTTATAATTATATTTAAAAAAAAAAAAAAAAAAAAGATTTCTTAAATTTGTAAAATCATTTTTTAATATCACATTTTTTTTTTTTTTTTTGCTTTTTACTTTTCTTTTTTGTCATTTATTATCAGGTCAGTTTCTAGTAACTTTCTGCTAAATTTTTTTTAGCAAAAGTTGTTTATAGCCTTCTTCGCATGTTGAAAGAAATCAAGCTGATTCAGTCAGGTTTCAAAGGGTTAAGAGATGTCGGCAATTTTTCCTTTAAAATTTTAGAGCTAAGAATTGTTGGAAATCTTTAAGGGGAAAAAAGCATTTTTTTTTTCTTAAATTTTTGGTGGTTTAAATGGGGATTTTGGGGGGGGTGAACCACAGGTTTGAAATGTATGTGTTTCTTAAAAAGAAATTAGTACATTTAATCTTTTTTTAAACAACTAGGGAAAATATCTAAAATATCTTATTCTTTTTTTAGACAAAATTTCAGCTAATTTCCTTTTACTTTTTACTAATTTCTTGTTAATTTTTGGGTCATTTCTTCTTTCATTGTTAGTTTTTGAAAGAAATCGTGGGAGTTCTCTCAGGTTTCAAAGGGTTAATGCTTAGCTCTAAATTAAACAGTTGATATCAGCTGAAGCAGTTGTATCTGCAGGACGTGGAATAATGTCTCTGCTCAGAAACAGAGGACAGCAGATTTCAGTGCGTCCTGCGGGAAAACTGCAGTCAGCTGACACAAACGTACTCCCTCAGGACCGCCATGAAAACAGAGTGCACTCTGGGAGTTTGTTTATCTGGAACAACTCCAGTCAGGACGGTTTTTATACCAGCTGTCTGTTAAAATCCACACTGCACACTGGGAAGAGCCCATTAGGTCTATTAATGTGACTGTTCAAACGGCTGCATGAAGGAATCCCAAAATAACATGATGAGAATCTCAAACGGTCCACATGTGAAGTAGCAGGATTTGTACAAATGAAACCGTCTTCAGACATGCCAGCTTGTAATAAAAAATAATGTCAACATGTCTATTCAACGTATGGCTAAGTGTTATTATATATACTAAATATATGTCTAATCGTGCAAAAAGAAACTGATAATATTCCAATTTCATGGACCTGAGAAGAGACACCTGCACCTTAAAGGTTTGAATTATTTTACAAAAATATTATATTAAAGACAGTAATAACTAGCTGTTACAGAATAATATAATGTTGAGGCACATTTTGGCAAGTTTTGTGTTTTTTTTTTTTTTTTTTTTACTTTTTTTTAAAAACCAATTTTTCAGGTCATTTTTTTCTAAATAACTTTTTGCTAATTTGTTGAAGAAAAGCCAGAGCAATATTAAATTTTAAATATATATTTTAAAAGACTTTTTTTCTGGGGTCATTGTGTTTGAATATGCAAAATGAATTGAGAATATTCCTTTTTGATGGAAAGCTGCAGTTTTTTAGAAAAACAGCCCTTATACCTGAGGAGACACCTGAACGTTCAGGAGTTTAATCAGTTAAACAACTTATTACAAAACATAATAACAAGCTGTTACTGAATTATATATTTTAAGCACTTTTGACAAGTCTTTATTTAAGTTTTGTTTTTACTTTAAATAAAAAAACTACACTTTTTCCAGGTTAATTTTTTGTTAATTTTTTTGGGTAATTTTTGGGGGGTTTTTTTCTGGTATTTTATTGTCATTTTTTAATAATTTCTTGCAAATTTGGGGGCTATTTCTTCTTTTGTAACTCATTGTACACTCCCCATGTAAAAAAATAATTTTCAAATGTTTCCTAATATATGCTGAGAAATGCAGAATATTCCCATTTGATGAAAAAAAAACAGCCCTTCTACCTGAGAGGAGACACCTGCACGTTAAGGACTTAAATGAGTTTGTGTGGTTACACATGTGATAATGATTTCTCCCGCAGCAGCTGGAAGACAAAGGTCCAGCAGAGGACGTGAGGGACACTTACGTCTCCGGTGGGATCTTCATCTGAGCCTGAGCTGTAATCCACAGGCAGAAAAATCCCAGAATCCTCAGGAGCTTCCTCATTCCCGGCGTCCTGCCCTCCATCCTGCTTCCAACTCCCAACACGAAGCTCCTCGCAGCGCCGACTGGAAAATCTCGGAGGCGTTTTTTACAAACTGCTCTGAAGTTCAGATCATGAAGAGTTTGTGGGAAACGGCTTCCTCATGTTGGCTACAGAGAGAAGAAGAAGAAGAAAATGACGGTGGTCGGACCCTGAGCGCTCTCCGTCAGACAAATCTGTCCTAAAGCCGGCATCTTTTTCCTGTTTCAGCTTCTCGTCCTCTCCGAAGAAAAACTTTTAAATAACTTTAAAGATGTAAAACAAGCAGATTTTTAAGTGCAAAAAGAAAAACTTTTGAGTTTAAAGATGAAAATGAGTCCTTCTCAGAGAAAAACAGGAGAAAAACATGATGGAGAGAAGTTTCCTGTGCACCTGCTCCAGGTTTTTTCCAGGTTTTTCCAGGTTGCTCCTCATGAAACCAGGACCAATGATTGTGTTAATTTCTCCATCTTGCAGCTATTAAGTGAGACACAAAGCCGGCAGTCTGCGGCAGATTTTGCAGCCGCTCGCCTCCACTGTCACCCAATTTGCAACGTAATCCACTTGGATTAAAAACTCCTCTTCCCCATGGAGAGAGAGAGAGAGAGAGAGGGAGGGAGGGAGGGGGAGGGGGGACGAGGAGGGAGGGATTGGAGCGTGGGATTGGACGAGGGCTCCGTTTTATCTAAGAGGATTACAGTGATTTCTGGCAACAGGCTCTCCTGTGACCAATCAGAGCGTCAGAGCGGCCGGAAGAGAAGAAACCCTGAGGTTCAGTTTGGCTGCTGAGAGAGAGACAGAGAGACAGAGGGCGAGCGGCCAACAGTGACATGATGCCCCAACACACACACACACACACACACACGCACACACGCACACACGCACACACGCACACACGCACACACACGTACAACGAGCTAAATACTGTAAAACGTAAATTATTGTGCGGGCTATTTAATTGTTGCTCAAATCATTGAACTGATATTTGGGTGTCTATAAGTGTCGAGCTTTTAGTTCATTTCCCACAAAACTGCTGCTCAGCAAAGATGAGAAATCCAAACGAAATGACCCAGAGGTTAGCAACGAAAAAAAAAGCAAAAAAAAAAAAAACCAGAGAATTCGCTAAAAGCAAACAAAAGACAAAAACAAAAAAAACTGGAAAAAATAAATCATAAAATATACAAAGCAAGAATTTACCTGGAAAAAATGCTTTAAAATTACAATATTTGTGTAAAATAATTTTAAATGTGTTATTACGATAATTGCAAATATAGTTCAATTTACTTTTTTTTTTCACACACTCAGCAGTTTCAGTCTGGCGCAGATCGACTGAGACTTTGAGTCTAATCTGATAAAAACTAATTGGAGGCAAAGCTGTTGACCAATTACAGCTCACCATCATCCGCGCTCCTCCTCCTCCCTCCTCCTCCTCCTCCTCCTCCTCCTCCTCTTCCTCCTCCTCCTCACTCAGCAGCAGTAGCGGCTGCAGGGAAACACATCTGCTCTGGGATAAAAAAAAAAAACACAGCATGGGTTATTTGATTGCAAAAGTTTTCTGTTATTCCACATGCTGGCGCTGGGCTGAAGATATAGTGATATTTTTAGGGTATATGTCAATGCACTACATGTGTCTTGATATATTTTTAAAAAACATATTTTTATTGAATTTTAGAAAACATACAAACTGTCACACGGCGTAACAGAACGACCAGTAAAATAACATAAACGCATATTCTTGGTTTTTCTTCCTCTCTTGTCCTCTATTATGTCATTTTTTTATTTATTGTTTTTTATCAGTGTTGTTTTTTGATTTATTTATCCACGTACAGCACTTTGGTCGACTCTGTTGTTTTTAAATATGCTTCATAAATAAATCTGGATTGGATTCGGACATGCCTACATGACACTCACACACATACAGAAACGTTAGAAGAAACTTGCATTTGACTGATGTTGATCCAGGTTTCAAAGGGGTTTAAGTTTAACAAGAGTAAAATCCTAATTTTTTGTTAATAAAGAAGTAAATGAAGCATCAAACAGCCACGATGACTCAAGCTGAGAGCTGAAAACTACAAGAGTCAAACTTTTTGAGCTCCAGACTGAGAAAGGTGACTTTTCCAGTAAAACTATCACATCACGTTTGGTTTCTTCGCATTGATTCTGTGTCAAATACAAGACTGTTTACTTCTGAAGTCCAAAATTAGTTTGACCTTCTTATTTACAGTATATCTGAAATTTAAAGCCACTTACAGTCACGGGTTGAGGCTTTCTCAAACGCTGCTTCGGAAAGTTATTAGAACCTGTAGGCGATCTGTCAGATCTCTGCAGTCGTTCTTCAATGGACTCAAACTGACTAAAGATCTCAGGTGTTCGGATGTAAAAGTCTGCTGGCTGCAGTTTGGTGGTTTCACGGTTCATTAATTATTGATCCGAGTCACAAGAATAACCACAGATCGATCAATAAGATCAGAGAGTCAGAGAGGATCCGCCGCTTCACCGCTGTGACCGACCGCATGATCACGCTCGCTCTGCGTCCTCAGAACGATGATACTCACTTCAGTAAGTACTCTAAAACTGATAAATCAAGTACAAACCAAACGTGACACTTCCGGTGCCTTTAACCCTTTAACACCTGCATATAATCAGTTCTCTTGTGCTGCATTCAGACACCTTTTACACTGATTTAAACCTCTGAAACCTGAGAAATTTGGTTTGATTTCTTTCAAAAATACGTCAAAAAACGTAACGAGTAACTTGGCAAAAAATGTCCTGCAAAATGCAAAAAAAAAAAAAAATTAATAATAAAATAAAAATAATAATTAGGATAATATATAATAATAATGATACATTAATTATTATAATTATTTTTTACATTACTTGTATATTAGCCTAGGAGGGATTATAAGTTATTATCCAAAAGATAGGGCGATATATCCAGAAAATAATTTAAAATTCAGGTAATTATAGATTTAAAATTAAGTTACAGGAAAAAAAGTGTAGTTATTTTTATTGGGGTCATTTTATGCCTTTTTTTTGTTACTTTCTGCCATCTTTATACTAATTTCTTTCTCATTTTTGGGCCATTTCTTGTTAAGCTGCTCATTGCACTCTTTCCATGTTTTTGAAAGAGATTATGCCAATTTGTTCAGGTTTCAATGGGTTAATAAACCACTAAAATGTCAATAACATTAAAAATAGAGAGGATATAAGTTATTACGATGTGTAAATTATGACAACCTTTTTAACACACACGCTCCTGCGTCAGTGCAGAAACATGAAGTCTGCAGAGAAAAGCTCAGAGAAGCAATGAGTCAACAGCTCCCTCTGCTGTTTAAAGACTTCACATACAACTGTCAGCACTCACGCAGCTCTGTGAGGCCGCGCACGCAACGAGGACCAAACGAAATCACTGCACTTTCCAAAGGTTCACTTTCAGTGTAAAAGTCAAAAAATCACAAAAACAGAGAGCATAAGAGCCCACAGCCACAAACACACGACAATGAACGCAGTGCATCGTCATCTAAGAAGTCCGCAGATCTTTGAAGTAAAAGTATCAATATCATTATGCAAAAAAAGTAAATATATATATATTTTTTTAATCCATCATCTAAGAAGTCCGCAGATCTTTGAAGTAGTATATTTTTTTTCAATTGAAAATGCATCGTCTAAGAAGCCCAAACACAAGACGATGAACGCACTACATCGTCATCTAAGAAGTCCTCAGATCATTGAAGTAAAATATCGTACGCAAAAATCTATATTTTTTTTATTAATATTTAAAAATCCATCATCTCACAGGTCCTTGGGTCTTTGAGGTTAAAGAACAGAAGTTTATGAAACAGAAATCAAAATGTGGTGACGTGATGGATCAGGTTTAAGGACACTAACTGCTTTCATCATTTTATGATCTGGGTCATGAAGGTCGGCCGACCACCGACTGCGTCCTCACACACCAGCACATTTCCCCCGAGACTTCTCAGAACTCTGTGTGTGTGTGTGTGTGTGTGTGTGTGTGTGTGTGTGTGTGTGTGTGTGTGTAAGAGCTGCTGATGAGGTGGGTTCCACGTCCTCGAGGTGTCGTGGAGGATCTGGTAACAGTGAGGTCTCAGTGTCAGAGACGAAAGTAAATCACATGGTCAGAGTGCTTCACTGACACACCCACCCAGTCACACAGTCACACAGTCACACACACACACACACACACACACACACACACACACACACACACACACACACACACACACACACACTTCAGTTCTTCAGTATGATGAGAGAAAGTAACAAACACGACAGCAGTGAGTCAAAATTTAAAGTTCACCTTTTCTGACTTTTCAAGGACCGATGAGAAATGTTTTGGGCCCCGTCTCTACACACACACACACACACACACACACACACAACACACACACACAGAGAAAAGTCTCGCTTCCCACAACAAATGCCTCCACATGACATCACATGTACACATAACCTGTAATAAAGCCGAACATTTGACAGTTTAAAGTCATGGAAAATGAAAAAAAAAGGGTTTTTTTTTTTATTATTCAGCAAATAAATAACTTGAGTTCATTCGTTTTTTCTCGACATTGCACGTCTTGCGGTGCGACCCTTGTGCATCACAAAGTCAATTCAGAAACGATAAATTGTGTGGCTTTTCAAGACCTGAAAAAATGAGTGTTAATTCCATGACTTTTCCAGGTTTTCCATGACCGCAGGCGCACTGATTTAAAAAAGGAATGTGTTCTCACTGCAGTCAAATCAAAAATATCCCTCAACAGTTTTGTAGGTTAAAAATGGGGGTGTTATATTTATGAGCCTCAGCCATAAACAGGCGAGGATAAACTGAGCTGCACAGGTTGAGGCCTCGGGGAAACGCAGAAGCCAGATATCAGTGAATATTGCTGATTGTATGACAGATATTACATTCGTGACTTAGTGGCTGATGAGCAGTTATCTCATGGATTTGGACTTTTGTGATCGACAGGAGGTAAATACATGTCTGCATATAGCTGTTTTTTTGTGCTGTCTTTTGTGTTTGGTGGGACAAATTTCCACCTTGGTGGAAAATAAAGATATAATCTATTCTATATTCTACTCTATTCTATTCTATATCAAGCCCTCTGCTGTTCAAAAAGAGTACTGCAGTATAATTTTCATCTCAGCAATTTGAATCTCAGATTTTTTATTGATTTTTGAGTGTCTCACGATGCAACATGACATCCCGCCATCGGCCACAGTTATGATATTTTTAGGTTACAGGTGAGAGCCCTGTTATATTTAAAAAGTACCCAGGGCCCCACCCAAAGTACTACTACACCTACCACATTCACATAATATTATATAGCTACATGGGACGCGTGTTACAAACATGTTCATTTACAGACAACTGGATGAATGTTTCTCTTTGAGCAGCGATTGATTTCTGAAGGCTGTTATGGAAACGTTTTGGTTTTTGAATCTTCATTCACACGACACTTTAAGAGCGACGTGTCCTGATGTCCTGACTCTGCACATGCTCAGTAAACACCTCCCCCCTCCCTCAGTAGTAGTTGTACATAACTGTGACACCTGAGTTGTGTGGCACGTAGCATGACATGCCGGTCACCGAGCCCGAGCGTCATCGGGCTCCTCTCGACACCCACCCCGGGGTCAGAGGTCGAGTGGTGTCCATAGCAACATACCAGTTACATAACCTCCTCCTCGCCACAAACACGAGTGCGGCTCTCACTTTCAGTAAACACCGATCAGTTACTGACCAGAAGCTGCATCGAGCAGCCAATCAGAGAAAACACCTCATCCTCCCAGACGTCAAGGTGGATGTTTTTATAAGCTGGTGATATAATAAAAGAATCCAGTAACAGAACTCACCTCTGTGGCCTTTCATGCCACGTTAACCCTTTAAACACATGGGGAAAATGCAATAAGCAACTGAAGAAGACATGGCACAAAAGACGTTTTTAGGCCTTATACTCAACGTTCACAATATGGTCATTTTATATATCGCACATGGAACCAGCCACAGCACCTCGAGTACATTCAATATATTGCCCTCCCCTAATTAAAAGTACGTACTCAACACCAACAATAAGTCTGTCACAGGACGAGCACATGCATCAGGATGAACCTCTCTGCAGTATTTGGTGTGTTTTTAACGGTGGATTTTCTCTCCTGCGTCTCTACACAGCAAACAGCTGCTGAGCTATCAAAGTCCAGTCCATCATCCTCAGCTTCACGTTAACACAGCACTCCAACTCTGCTGTGTGTGTGTGTGTGTGTGTGTGTGTGTGTGTGTGTGTGTGTGTGTTGTGTGTGTTGAGGAGGGGGTTTCATCCCTCTGATATGGAGGGCTTAGCCGACCCGGAGCACAACAATGGTCGTATTGAGGAGGACGCTGCCCCGCGTGGCCTGGCGTGGATGGAGGGTTATGGAGGGTTTTGGGGGGGTTGATGTGGATGTTCTTTGGGGGGGTTGTTATGAGTAGAGACCCTGAGCCCTGCAGCTGTCGCCTGGCACGCTCCGGCCTCGGGGAGAACCGGCAGCTCACGTCACTGCCAAGTGTCCTGCTGCGGCCGATGGCGGGGGCCTCTGTCATCGTGGGGCATCTGGAGCGGTGGTGGTGGTGGTGGCGGTGGGGGGGGGGGGGGGTTAGGTGGCTGGAGAGGACCAACGACCACCACTACACCACCCGAGCCCTTAAGCCGCCTCCCTCCCTCCCTCACCCCTGGGCTGCGTGTCACCCAGCTGCTTCACCCTCCGATGCCCCCTGAAGATGGAACGTGTCACAGTTCGAGCGTCAGGCCGTTTATACCGCCCACACGTGATCTGCTGTCGACTCAGAGCGTCAAAACCAGCAGCTGTCAATCTGTCTCGCAAAGTGGGCAACTCATCGACCAGCTAGTTTACTGGACGGACTTCGCACAAGGTCCGAGACTTTAACAATCTCTGTAACTGCAGTTAAATAAGCAGGAAAAAACAATAAGTCTTCTGTTTTCTCCTCCTTTGAACTGTCAGTAAGAACTAAGTGTGTTGTTTCTTCAGCTGATGAGTTTATCTTCATACACAGACTCGACTTTAGAGGTAAAAATATGCCACAAACTGGTGAAAATCATCACTATCGACAATTTAAGGAGCATGACTTAGTATGTGAACTGGGATGAGTTAGTAGTTTATCTACTGATAATGCAATGAACATAATGAATTCAAGAGCTAAAAAAACAACACCTGAAAAATAATGATGTTTTCTCAAATACTGGTTCATGCAGAACAGCATGCTGCACATTAGAAATGAAAATATTTTATTTTGGAAATCAAAAAGACAACACTTCTGCTGTTTATTTCACCCTTTGAAACCTAAACAAATTGGCTTAATTTCTTATAAAAACATGGAAAGGAAGTCAGTGGGCTGTCGAAGAAGAAACAACCAAAAATGTAGCAAGAAACTAGTAAAAAAAAAACAAAAAAACAAGCAAATTAGTAATAAATAAATTAATTTTTTAAAAAAGAAAAGAAAAACAAAGTTAAAAAACAAACATGAAAATGGAAAAGTGCTTAAAAATCACAGTAATTTTGCAACCTAATTTTATATTTGTAGCTATGATAATTATAAACATTAAAAAAAATTGGTGCTAATATATTATTTCTTACTGAGTTGCTCATTGTCTTTCTTCCCCATATTTTGGGGCGAAATAAAAATCACACCAATTTGCACACAGGCTTCAAAGGTTTAAAGACTTGTGAAAGGTGAGAGCAGCGCTAGAAAAGTGATGCTGCTCCAGGTTTCAAAGGGTTAAAATAAAAGGTTATTTAGGGGTGAAGACTGAGGCTTCATTTCAGTATCTGAGTTGAGGTGTAAAAGCAAGATAGATGATCTTCACCTCCTCAAAAACTTTTAAGGAGCAGTATACGACATTGAACAAATCTACGATTTAGACTGAGCTGGTAGCTAGCAGCTAACGGTACTAACTGAAAAAACAGCACTAACAGTGGCAACAGTGCTGACTGACCTACCAGTGTTACCATGGAGGGAACTGGAGAATGAGATCCATGCTTCTGCGACAATGTAGTTATTTTCTCTCACACAACTGCAGAACGTACGTGCTGGCTGCCAGTTGGTTGCAGTCGTTGCAGTGTTTTTATCTGCAACTTTTTGGCCAAGACCCAGGCGATGTGAGGCAACGTGAGGCAATGTGAGACGACGTGAGGAGACGTGAGGCGACATAAAGAGACATGAGGCAACATAAAGAGACACGAGGCGACTTGAGGCACCATGAGGCAAAGTGAGTCAATGTGAGGCAACGTGAGGCGAAGTGAGGGGACGTGAGGTGATGCAAAAATCGGCGTCATTGCTGCCTGCTCTTTTGCGTTGGTTTGGTGTGTCTGGGCCTAAAACATGCATGCTCAACCGGACCTTCTACGAAAACATCAGAGAGGTCGTACTAGTGCTCTAATTACGAGTATTATATTATGGTCCAAATTGTCTGGCACTAGGGGCATCCTCCCTTCTCAACATCGTACCCAGAAAGCATTGTGATTTTTCATTGTTTCTATATGACGTGGTAAAGGTTGGATTTCACAGCACGGAGGATCAATAAAAACTAAACACAGCACCACAGAACAAAGTGACTGAAGGAAAAGAGATGAGACTGAAGTCTGTCCCCTCACGCAGAGCGTCCGCAGCAGTGAGGCATCGCTGTGGCCTTTTGCACGTGGCTGACCCCTCCACATATTACATCACTCCCGTCCGTATCGTGTTGCTCAAAAGTCGAAATATTTGCTGCGACATCTGTTTAATTAAAACTCCAGGCCTAATCGATGTGAGCCAAACCGCAAGTGCCGAGGTTTAAACTGCCGCCGCTGCATCACTTCTTGTTCTCTGTTCGTCCAGCGCGCAGCTCACAGTTGGTTTATTATTTATCTGCCGGCGTTGGGCCAACAGTTGCTGCTCTGAGGCCACCTGCAGCTGTCACTTCACTTCACTACTACTGCTACTACTGCTACTACTACTGCTACTACTGCTACTACTACTGCTACTACTGCTACTACTACTGCTACTACTACTGCTACTATTACTGCTGCTGCTGCTGCTGCTGCTGCTCAGAGCGATCTGCAGAAAAACCCAATTCACCCTGAAATCATAACGGATGCAAATCTTCCTCTTTCGGTACATTGATGTTAGATTTTACGAAGTCATGATGGTTCCTCAGGGTGAACTGGCCAAATTCATACTGGTTCATGTGGGCACTGCTTTGATATCTAACGTCAACCAATATTAGCAATGTTTCGGCACAAAGCAAAATATTTAAAAGTTTAGCCGTCTTGCATAATGCCTTCTTGCCTAAAAGTTAAGACCAGTGATACTAAACATACAGCCTGCGGGCCAAATCTGGCCCCTGACAGGGTGCTGGATGGCCCATCAACCATTTTTTAATTAAGAATAAAAATAAAGTGATTCACACTGGGAATTGTTGAGTGCATAAAACAGCATTAAAACAGAGCTTTTTGATTTAAAAAAAAGTGCCAGGGGAGGATCCCCCACACCCCCTACCAGAGGTCCTAGCTAAGACACTGCTGTCCTAAAATCCTACAAATGTCTTAAAATCATAGAAATGTCCTGAAGTTGTTAAAATGATCCTAGAAACCCCCTAAATCCTAAAAAATGTCCTAAAATCAGGTCCCAGGACGTTTGCTGGTCAGGCAGGGAGTCGGGACGATCTGAGATCAGACCCCCGGTGCAAACAGGATCATAATCTGGTGTCCTTTGGCAGGAGACATTTCAAAAGGTGTGGCAAATTAACTTTGACAGGCCGCGTCAAAAAAACAGACCAACGTTGTTTGATTCCCGTAACGAAAGGAGATTTTTATGCAGTAACATGCCGAATCGGAGGGAAGAATGTGGATCTTAATGGCGGCGTAAAGCCACGTTCTGCATCCAGTGATGCCTAAACTTAACCACGACACGAAAACACTCAAGTCTTTTTGACATGGTGACTTGTTTGGATACGAGGACTTGTTGGGACTCGTCCTGACTGACCAGGAAAGGTCATCCCGGCTGACCATCATGATGAGTTTCAACTGCAGCAGTTGTTCGTCTGTTAAACGTTAAACATCATCTCAGCGACGCCAACGCCTCCTCCTCGGTCTACCTGATCCTCCTCTCCACCGCTCCTCTCTGCGTTTTCAGAGGCCGTAAAGATCGAGGGGCCCTCCATCAAACCGAGGCCGCTCGCCCACCGCCTCCCTGTGTGGGCGCTCGTAAACTCGTCCTCGTGGCGGCCCGCGACGCTGCCACTTGCCTCGTTCGTAAAAACACCTCATTAAAGAGCCCGTTACCTTGAGGCCGGCGTGGCGCTCCGAGAAAACAACACCTCACAAACACGCGCAGATGGTTTTCCGCTTCAGAAGTCCTCGATAAACAAATCGGCCCGAAAACAAAGAGCCTCCACTGACGACGGACCCCCAGATGCGGTTTCATTCGCCCGTTAAAGGAAGCAAAGGGTCGTGCTGTGTTACAGTCGGGTCACATACTGTCTTTACATCTTCACCAAAAGACTCTTCTTCTGTGGTGATTTAGTTTTAATGGAAACCAAACGCGTGTGGAGGTTTAAGAGGAAGGAGAGAACGCATCACTCCAGCGCGTGTGTGGTTCGTGCTTTTGTGTCAAAGAACACAGTGAAATAAAGTTCTGTGGCTTTGAACAAAAAGAGGTTGAATTTTGTACCACATGTTCTCTCTCTTCTGTGAGTGTGTGAGTATGTGTGAGTGTGTGTGTGTGTGTGTGTGTGAGTGTGTGTGTGTGTGTGTGTGTGTGCGTGTGTGTGTGTGAGTGTGTTTTCAGCAGGTTGAAGTCAGATTCCTCCAAACTGAATCAGAGGTCAGTTACTCGGGGCAGCGTTCAGAGGCAATGATTCGGTTTCAGCGTTAAAATGTTTCTTGTGTTTGTCACTTTCTGAGCGTTAAACCAGATCCTGAATACTTCGAAAACAATGTTTCATTTTTGGCACACACACACACACACACACACACACACACACACACACACACACACACACACACACACACACACTCACACAGGCCTGTGCCTCGTATGCTTGGATCACAGAGTTACAGTTTTTAGAAATTCTGAAGGTTTATTTTTCAATGCTGTCATAAATAAAGGCGCTCCTCTTATTAAAACTCATTCATGAAACGTGAGCAGAACGCATTTGTGTCAACTGTTAACGGACGCAAACGTACGTGTATCCAGGCAATCATCGACATGTAAATAGCTCCAATATTTCTGTAGACACTAACAAAATCCAGAGCTGCTTCTGACTGCTCGTAGTGCTTGTATAAAAGAGGAATACACAGAAATATTGCTTATTCTTATCGAAATTACAACTGTAATTTATATGGTGCTCTGCTATGTTCAGTTTTGAGCGGAGCCTGATTAAAACCTCGACTTTGTACTGTAAAAATAGGCCGATATCGCAGAGTGAAGGTTAAACTACA
The DNA here is from genome assembly GCF_008729295.1 of Plectropomus leopardus. NCBI lineage: Eukaryota > Metazoa > Chordata > Actinopteri > Perciformes > Serranidae > Plectropomus > Plectropomus leopardus. The sequence continues at coordinate 29,417,139 of NC_056479.1, read as the reverse complement.
AACTAACACAAAGATGCCAATAACCAGCATAAACCACCATGTTCTGAACGGACACATTATAAACACTGACAAAAAGCGATGTTTGCGTGTATGAACATAAAACAGCAAACTTCGCTGCAAACCTAAAACCACTCAGTCCAGCACGAGGCATGAGTGATTGGTTTTCCACTGCGGAAAAAAGGTTTTAACGCCATCGAAAAGAGTTACTGGAAATGTTTGGGATCCTCCAGCAGCTGTGCCGCAACACGGAGCTAAAAATACAGGTAAAGTTTGCAGATTTAATCGCTAAATCTGTATTTGGAAAATGTGTTTTTGTCAGCAGATGTCTTATTCATAACATTGCTGTGTTTATATCTGGAGTATTTATTTAGTTTGGAAAACCCCACGATCTCTTGAAAGTATCAGCACGAGTTGACCGGCAGACTGAGGAGGGACGAGAAAATGTGTCCGCTGCAGGTCGTTACTAAACATCGACCTACGCGCCCAAGTAGTAAACTAGGTTTCAACGTGACTGACTGTTTTGTGGTAATTAGTCAGTGTGTTTCCATGGAAACAGAGATAAAAGTTGTAAAAAGCTTTTTTATTTTGAGAGCTACTTGCCCCAAAACTGGAATACATTTCGATTATACATTTTTATTTTGTTGGTTATAGTTGTATAATCGCAATATTAAACAAGGGGGTGTGTTCAAACGTCATTTGAGTGATGCTTGCGGATCACTGTCGAGCTCAAATGATATTAAAGATCACCCTCGAGTGTAATATTGCTTAATTATTAGTCTGAAAAGCTGAGAGTAAGGTAGCATACGCCGTACACCCCGGTGAAATGTCAGGAAGGTATGAAGGTATGAAATATCACATAGCACCCAGCCTAGTGCCTTGCTCAACACACCTCTCTGCATCAAAGTCCATACAGAAGTTCATAACACAAAAAAGTCAACCTTGACCTTTTCCTCAGAGGTCAGAGGTCATTTCCAGCAGAGCAAAAGCAGCTCCGGACCAAATGGAGCTTTAGACCTCTGGCACGGCCTCGGCCTCCCGCTCTGCCTCTGCAGACTATCAATGAAAGGATTTCAACTTGGCACAACGCTCAGATTCTGCAGATCGAGCCGACGATTAACACACAAGAGGCTCTCAGAGCGGCAGAAATCCCCTCTCTGCTGCACGGTGTCCTGTTACCCAGCACCGATTTTCAGGGGTTTTAAGCGTCTTCCTGTGGAAATCAATATATTCTCTGTGGTAAAAAAATGATTCACGGTGAAGGTCTAACCAAAACGAATCCTGGGCTCAGCGGCCGCCCGCTGCTGCCGCTGAAAGGCCATACTTCAAAGTGCTCATCCACAGACCTTCAGATTAACCCTCGAAACCGTCAGCCAGCAGGCGGCCGAGTTACTCCGACATTTCTCACTACAGATGTGACATCAACTGTGATTTGTCTGAGACTCAAACAATAATCCCAAAGAGGAAGTCCAGTCACTGCAGCAGCAAGAAAGACTGAAAATGAAACCAGGCAGAAGATGATTTTTCTTCATGTTTCTGTTTATGTCTTATTCTGACGCATTGTTTAACCCTTTAGGGACTATTTGGCTCTTTTTATGCGCTTTTCAATTTTCATTTGTTGATTATTTTGCCTGTGTTCATGCATATGGCACAAACTTTGGCAAGATGGTGTATTTTTGTTTAATCTCTGAATTTGCAGCTCAGCTCTTACAATAAGTCTAAAATACACTGTGGAAACTAAATAGTTACATTCAGACTGTTCAGGTCCAAAAATGCTCCATTGAAACCCATTCAAACTGACATTTTTGATCCCACAGCCATCAGAGCAGAAAAACAGGACTTGTGTCATTTTTCCTTGGAATTTGTTATTTTGACTATTTCCCACCTGATGGGGTCATTTTGATCATATTTGGCATATGGAGGAAATACATGCTATTTCCACCAGGCACAATCAATGTTGCTGCTGATCATTCACACATCCCAGGACTGTGATCAACAAAAAAAAAAAATCTACTTTCGCATGTAGCATATATATATTTCTTTAATCTAAATACATAGTGGCATCTTGAGAAAAAACCTGGCATTTAAAGGCTAAAAATTTTGAAAATATGGCCGTAATAATTCAGACTGACATTGGTTAAAAATATCAATCTTAATCAAAGTAGAAAATGACATTAATGTATAATATTTTTCAAAGCTTGATTTTGAAAAGCGCATGTTGTGTGCAGAGCAATAAGAGTGTGTGTAATATTGGGGGGTTCAGTAAAAACTTTAACGAAAGCGACAGTTTGAAGGTCCAGGTGCCTAATCCACCACGCATTAGTCATGAGAGGAAGATGACCAGTGTTACTGCTAATCTGGCCGAGCCACAAGATGACAAGTGTAACCATAGTAACGGCGGACAGCGAGGGTCAATCAAAGGCGAATGATGGTCATACGTTCCAGCGAGTCGAGAAAAAATACACAAATATGTGTCTTTTATCCTTCAACAGTTATGATTTTCCATGAACTTGCCACAGCTGTTGGCCTCACTTTTCAGAGATTAAGTTCAAACCAACAAACTTTGGAGAATCTTCACTTTAACACAATGAACTGACCAAGCGAGGCTGACTCTTTGTGGTACGTGTAGTCATGAAAAGTGACTTTTATCTCCCGAAATATAAGTTCATGTACATCTTCCTCTCTGCCAAGTCACGTTTAATCAGTTTGGTAAAAAAAAAAAAAAAGATGAAAGTCAATTCGACAGAGTTAGAGAGACAGTAAAAGTCCAAATCCTGGTCCTGGACCTGCAGGACCTCTGACTGCACGGGGTTAACGTGTCCCGAGAGAGAGAGAGAGAGAGAGAGAGAGAGAGAGACACACACACACACACACACACACACACACACACACACACACACACACACACACACACACACACACACACACACACACACACACACACACACACTACACCAGCCTAATCCCCCCAAAGCAGCAGCTTTAGTGTAATTCACGCCGCAGCTGTCCACTGCTGGAAGAATCGAGAAATTGTGCTGCACATGTTCAGCTGCAGGAACAAATGTCACGGAGCACGGCAAATGAAAAAACAAGATGGACTCCTGAACCTCACACACACGCGCATACACCACACACACACACACACACACACACACACACACACACAGTATAAACATATACATGCCAGTGATGGCAGCATGATGTGTAGTCAGGGAGGAGGGCAGGTGGAGGCTTTATATGTATGTGTATGTATGTGTGTGTGTGTGTGTGTGTGTGTGTGTGTGTGTGTGTGTGTGTGTGTGTTTGGGTTGATGAGGTCGTGTGCTGTGTAGTAAGTTAATACATGACTGCTGATGAAAATAAGTTATGCCTAATTAAATTCAATGACTAGATTTTTCATTTAAATCAGATATTTCGGTCGTTAAGCTCAGGTAATCTGCATCCTGGCAGCAGTGGACCTCCTGTGGGCCGCCTCTGGTCCAGGTCCGGCTGCCTGGTTTACTCTCTCTGGGGGATGAAGACTTGGACTAGGATGGGCTACAGTTATTAGTAGGGTTGGATGATATGCAGATTGCAATAGAAAGTAGGGCTGGGCCATAAATCGATGTTATCAGTTAATGTGAATTTGTGGTTTCGTACAGTTTTTAAAATTAAAATTTTCTGTTTAACGTCCTCCACTGCCTTCTTTGGGTAGTTCACAGAGGGCTGCGACCTCCCCCCGCACTTCCTTCCCAGAGATACACACATGACAACATGACAGCAACAGTTTATGACAATAAAGAGTCCGATCCCTCAAAAGGCTCAGTCTCGTCTGTCGTCTGGAGCTGGTTCGGTTTTGCAGCGTCAGATCTTGAACAAACCACAGTCCGCTGCAACGTTTGTTTAAAGTCTGATGCGACTAAATGCAGCAGCACGATGGACTTATTTCAACACCGCAAACAGAGGCAGCCGAGTGAGAGAAATGTGTCTCACTCACCACAAACAGCCGATAAAAAGCAGCCGACATCAGTGGAATCATTGTTTCGTTGTGTCCCGTATGACAGGAAAGCGGCCCGCTGCAAAGCTGTTACTGATGCAGTCACGCTGCAGATCGTAAAACACACGTTGCTCATATATACGGAGGAAAAGCCTGCAGGTTTATCCACATGCCGAAAACTATCCGCTCCAGCTGTGTGCTGCCAAACCACCTCGTCTGTACGACTGCACACGTGAAAAGATCACAGAGAGCTGCAGGGGACGCCAAATTATGCTGTACGACGGCTGTATGATTTCACAATTTCAATACTCTAACTGTTGCAACTGCAAAACTGTACAATATGTTAAACTGATTTACATTTTTAATTTTCCCTTTTTATTGCTAAAATCAAAGCAAAACTTGGTTTGAGTCTGTGATTTCTTTGTCATTTGTAGTTTGTTTTAAAGAGGGGAAAAAATGTTTGGTGGGAAATCAAAGATTTTATTTAGGGCCGGGTGAAAAGTAAAATGTTTAATTAATGTTGATTTTGATATTAGGTATGAGGCTCGGACCTCTGTTGGGGGGTGGGGGATCCTCCACTTTTTTTTTTTTTATTAAAAAGCTTACCACGTATACTAAAAGTACAAAAACAAATCCGAATATTCATTTTTATTGTGCATTAGAAAATGGTTGGGAGTGCACCCAGCAACCTATAGGGGGCCACAGGTTGACCCTCACAGCGCTCACATTCAGCTCAGAAACCGTTTAAAAAACTCAAAAAAAAGGCGACCTGATCTAAAGACACACACTTCACAAACGGGTTAATTGTGAGTGTTTCTCTGCAGTCACAGCTGGTGCAGCGTGTTTCTCTTCTCTTCATTACACTTCTGCTGCTTCGGTCAGCTCTGTGACTGTGACGTCTCAGTCCATCCTAAATTTGTCTGAGTCCAGAGTCTTAAGATAGAGAGCGTCACACAGAGATTATATGTGGATGCATCTGACTAAAATTGGTTTAAATTAACTCGAGTCACAACACAAATCTTCCTGTGAGTGTCACGTTATGACCGGAGAAACAGGTACTGAAAGCAGAAAAGGCGAGGATAGAATTTAAAAAAAAAGTCTGGTTGAAGTGCGCCAGCTCCGGTCACGCCACGTTGTATTTTTGTCTCTGTGAATGTCCGTGCTAAAAGAGATCGTACGGGCCGTTAAGATAAAAAGAAGATGTGATGAGAAGCTCTAAATCATGAGGTAGAAAAAGTTACTGTCGGCTGAATCTCTGCGGACAGAGAACAAAGTACCTGAGAGGTCAGATTCTCACTGTGATACACAAATAAAAATACTCTGTAACCACAAGCCCTGCTGGCTAAGAGAGGTGAGATAATAATAATCTCTATTTGTACAGCACCTTTCACACATAAAATGCAGCTCAAAGTGCTTTACATGTAAGAATGCCAAAAATTAAAACCTAACAACATGTAGAAATATATATTTATCATCATAAAAATGAAAAGAAATAAAATAATATAAAATAAAATCATTATACAGCACATGGATACCATCACTCTGGAAATAAGTTGCAGATAGACCAACAAATAAGAGAAATATAGATATTAAAGGAATATTAAATCATAAAAGTGCATAAAAAGCATAAAACAAGTTTATAATAAATATCAAATACAATATGTGATAAACATAAATCTAAGGCAGAAAAACTTAAAAGCAAAAGCACAGAGATGGGTCTCGAGTTGCTTCTGAAAACTATTCGCAGAAGTTGCTTCTCTTATTTGTACGTGCTGTCTGTTCCAGGCCATAGCTGCATAACAACCGAATACTTTTTTAAATTCATTTTCAGTACATTAAGCAGGCCACTACATTCACTGATATCGTAAAGTCTACCACAATACGATTTTAATTTGATTCGATTTTTGAGCCTACAATCGATTTGGCACACTACCGGTTACAGGAATACGAAGAAGCGTATAATGAAGATGTTGCGCACAAATGACTCAAAACTGTACTGACAGTAAGTACAGTACTTGAGTAACTGCTACTTCATTATTTATAGATCCATGTCCAACAGTGAAGTAAAAATACACATCAGAAGCGCAGATGAGGCACCAGAATGATGAGACGTTCAGGTGTCTCAGCCCAGACGGGATTCTTTCAATTTTAACTCAGGCGCAACATTTTCTCCTCGTGCCTCAGACGGATAAACCCAGAGTGAAGCCTGTAGTGTGTGTGTGTGTGTGTGTGTGTGTGTGTACATTCCCAGCATGTCCGGGGTCTTACTGAGAATTAGTGGACACATTTACCAGCATGCCAGACGACTCAGGAAACACGCTGCAGCGCTCAGCTCGGCCTCAGGGGGGCAACACCGAGCTGACAGCGCCTCTGTGGCTTCAAACTGTGATCAGAATAAAGTTTAAATAAAGTTTGCATTCATTGGTGTTTCCGTTGTGTCCGTATTTGACTTTTAGACGGGAGATTAACACCCTTTCATTGCAACTCAGCTTGAGAAAACATAATGAAAAACTTCAAATAAAAATCTAGTCTCAATTAGACGCCCAGACTTTTTTACTAAATAAATAAAAATCTGTCTCAAGTTAGTGCATTTACACTGCCCGCCGGCGCAGCACTTGTCAGAAGCGTCTCAGCTGCAGCACATCTCGAGAAACGGTAGCTGGCCATTTTCTTTACACGTGCCGCGTGTGTTTGTCAGCAGATCTAGACGGAGAAAGTGGTGTTTCTATGATTATATTGACTCTCTGCCAGTTTAAAACTCTCTCTGTCACAGACAGGAGGAAATACAGAGACGTCTGTTTTACTCAAACTTCCCTGCTTTCGTTTCAAAATAAAAGCCCCCTGACAACGTGTCTGTGGACAGAATCCCATCGGTAGCTTATTTTGAGACATTTGCAGGAATGCACTGTCAGCTGCGCAGGAGCTGCACAACTTCATGAATGAGTGGAATTTGTGCTTACAAATGTGGAAATTTCAGTACTCATAGCAGCAGGCAGCAACGTTGCAACACTGCATGTGTGAACACCACAAGCACGAAACATGCAGCAGCTCGGCGAGGCTGCCGACACGCGCAGCACGCGTGTGCTGTGTGAAACGTGTCTTAGAGGCCTTACATACCGTCAACGTTGTCGCCGCTGTCGTTTTTCTGCCTTCATCTCAGTATTAACATGATAGTAACCCCCCAAAGTGTCGCCATGTCTGTCGTTTACATCCCACACATCCGACAGTTGTACAGTCAAGTAAACAAAACTCATGACGCAGTCGGATGCAACTGGACACGTATGACAACGCAAACACAAATACAAACTCGAGGTTAAACAGTTATTTATCTCCGGCCTCAGAGGACATCCAATGTGAACATTTGACCTGAAATCTTCAATCAGATTTAGAAAAAGTTTGCAGAAACGCAGCCTCTGACTAATAATATTTATTTCAGTCTGCATTATACGTTGTGGAGTTTGAAGGATGTGAGTATTTTCAGGCAGGAAAGGTCTAAAACAAGAGGCTCTTACTTTGAAATTTAGCACAATATTTTGCATAATCTTACATGTGACTGTGCAGCTCTTTAACTTAAAGATGCATTTTTACATATTTCTTATATTTTCAGATGTTCTATTGTAAATTGTTTGCAACACTTCTGACATAGAAAACATTATGTATTTTTTTTCTGCAGACTTTCAGCTGCTGCAGATGTGTGAAACAAATAAAATGCTGAATCCTGAAAGCAAAACTATACAAAAAATATATTTTTGGCAGGTACATGGATGAGGAAAGGTTGTGTTAGGGGTGTTCATATTTTTATTTTTTAACACTGGGGGATAATTGAATTGTAAATAATCCTGGGATCCTTATTTATTAATTTAATTTGGTGGTAGATAAACTGGGGACGGTTGTGTGTGCACTAGTTGTAAATAAATTTCAAGTTTGACCTCTATTCCTTGTTCTTTTGTTTTGTTTATTTATTATCTTTAAATTGTTGTTCAAAATAAAACCATTCATTCATTCAATCAAAGAAGCCTTTAATTATGTCTTCATTATAAAAAAAAATCCTCCTCTGACAGTGAACATTAAATTTCAGCTGCACTAACTATTTCTGGTATTTTTGCTCTCTGCATCGACATCCAACACAAACACGCCGGCGCCCTGCAGAACGAGCGGCACCTAAACGCCTCTCAGAGCGATGATTCGTGCCGCTCTGATCGTTGGCTCTGATACAATCCGCTCTCTCATTTTACATTTCAGGCATTTCGCTGACACTCTTCATCCAAAACGACTCCGCGGCAGGGAGACAGGACAATCACAAAAACACATGTCGTGTTGTTCAGCGAGCGCTGCAGGAATTTATCCCAGATACAGGATCAGGAGCGGATACAGGTTTAGCACGGGGACGGTCCGGTGGGAGAAGAAGCTCACCGGAGTCCTCCTGCTGTCCTCTGGCAGCCATGTTGGAAGACATACATGAAGTCCAGATAGTCACAGTCATGATGACGGGGAGACTGAGCTTGTTTTGCTAAATGACAGGAGGCCAGAGGCCAGTCACAGCAGCCCCATACCTGTTTACAGGACTACGACATTTATAGTACTTTGGACATTTCTAGGATTTAAGGATGTTTCCGGGGTTTTAAGACATTTCTAGGATCTTAGGATATTTCTAGGCTTTTAAGATCTTTCCAGGATTTTAGGACATTTTGGGGGATTTTAGTTTGTTTCCAGAACTTTAAGACATCTCTAGGATTTTAGTATTTTTCTAGGATTTAAAGACATTTCTAGGATTTAGGATCTTTCTGAGATTTTTACATGCTTGTAGGACAATAAGACATTTCTAGAATTTTAAGATGCTTCTAGGATTTTTTGGACATTTCTCTGATTTTAAGGCATTTCTAGGATTTTAGGACGGTTCTAGGATTTAAGAACATCATGGTCGTAGCTAAGACCTTTGACCTCTGTCAGGTGTGGGGAATCTTCCACTGGCACTTATTTTTACAAACAAGCTCTATTTTGATGCTGTTTTTTGCTCTTTGGCATCTAATGTATACTAAAAATGCAAAAAAAATCCCAGTGTCAATCACTTTATTTTCATTGTGAATTAAAAAATAGTTGGGGGGGCCACCTGGCACCCTATTGGGGCCAGATTTGGCTCCCGTGCTGTAAGTTGAGTATCACTGCATTGTGCCTGCACAAAGGTATAAACATGCTGCCTATTTCACATTATAAATACCATCAACCATTGGTTATTTTGAGCCCTAGAGGAGGAGGGTAATGATTATTTCTGTCACAGTAATCGTGTATGATAGAGAGGTGTTTATGAGAGAAATAAGACCCATGGAACAAAGGTAGTGAGAGCGTTTTGATGACGTTCATTAACCTCGTTATGACGCATCTTTCCCGACACAAAGTACCCAGAGAAAGGTCTCATACCCGGGCAGCCTGGCCCTCAGTGACGCTCCGGACTAAAATAGTGTCATAAAGTCATCCATCAAAAAGTAGGCCAAGGGTCAGTAACGAGCCAGCAGCCGAGCGAAACCAGAGAGATCAAACTGAACCCAGCGGGAACATCCCAGAATACTCCTGAATTCACACCCACATATTTTTAGACTGTAAAGTAAGTGTAAAGTTTTCTCAGCTCATTTCTGTTCAGATCGGTCAGCAGAGATTTAAAGCCAAAGAACATAAAATAAACTTGTTTTTTCTGTTTTAATTTGTCAGCATTGCGTGATGATGCAGATTTTTTTCAGACGGTGCATTCAAGAACACACTGATTTCTGAACATCAATAGCTGACACTTCTAAATCAATGTATCTGTGCCACTTGCATTTGGAAATCGGATATTGGTGTGTCCTTGAATGCACCAAAAGGACACCTTTTAAAATGCTACATGCTCATAAATGCATCAAAAAAGGCTAAAATGTTCCCTGTGATGTAGCATGAAATAAAAAACATGCAAATATTATAAAATATAAATTGATTTGTGGATTGATTTGTGAATAATTCTCAGAAGAATAAAGTCTGCACACAGTGAAACCTCCCGATACAAGAAAAGTCACTAGGTTCATTTCAGCGTGCTATAATAATCATCTTACAGAGATTTTAATGCAGCGGTGGACAGGTACTATTTCTGGGGCTGCGTTCAAGGAAACCCTGACATTGGATATGTTGCGCCCCTGCTGCTTAAAAAAAAATTAAATCACATGGTCTGTGTTGCTTATTTTTTACTGCCCTCTGCTTTTGATTTGCTAAGAGTTTGCGAAATTCCAAATTCTTGTTCATAAAATAGTTGGTAATACAGTGACAGGAAACAGCAGAGAGACAAGAGAGGCAAAAACTAAGTCTCAGACCACTTAACAGGAGCCGGACACGCTTCATGTCTTTGAATGCATCACCAACAAGAGTTTCCGTTGATTTTGCTTTTAAAAGGTCGACACTCATTAACCGGTAACTAACAGGTTAATTTTTAATCAGAAAAAAGACGTAAAATACAAGAAGCTTTTTCTTTTAGCATGGTTTTCTTCAAGCACTAATAGTTTTCAAACATTTCAGATTCAAACTCTAATCAAACATAATTTGAGACAGTGAATGCTGGGAGAAAATAAGTGATGGTAAACAAAACGTATCACGTGTATCGACACATATTTGTGTATCTATTGGCTTGTTATGAATTTCTTTGTGGTTCGTTTTGTATCTCTGTGATTTTTTTTTGCATTTCTTTGTGGTCATTTTGCATCTCCTTGGAGCTGTTTTGCATCTCTTCGAGGTTATATACAGACAAGACAAATTTATTTATATATTGCATCGTATCGTATCGTATCGTATCGTATCGTATCGTGTCCAATTACTGATCCTTACTCAAAATGTATTTTGCTGTTATTGATACTATAACTTTATAATTCATCTAACTTTACTATACTAGTACTTTATTTAACTTTTCACTTTAGTTAACATGAAAACAATATTATATTAAGCTTCATTATAATGGTAGTTTATTTAATTTTATTTTAAGGCAGTAGCTACTTTGTTTCATTTGATGATTTTGTATTTTAGTAGTTTACAGTAGTTACGAGGAGATTTAGAAATATCGACATAAATATTATGTATCGCAATATAGCCTGAAATATCATGATTGATGATTTCTTTATTTTCGTGTCATGCCCTAACTTCATTGGTTTATAAGATATCAAAATTTCCATTGCAGCAAAAAAATAATTCATCACATATCATTTAATTATTGTAATTAAAATTTTTCTAAATTTTTTTTTTTAAACAAAATATTCTGCCTTCTTCCCGAGCTTGAACAAGAAAATCTGCCACAAAAAGAAGTTCTCCTCCCGAAGCACAATTCAAGTTTTTCACAATAATCAAACCAACAGAAGTCTGCATAAATTGACAATATTTTAGTAAAAAGTACATTTCTAAAGTCACCATAAACAGGGCAACCAAACAAAAAATGAACCTCATATCTCATTATCGCCACACAACAAACACAGTGATATTATTTTAGAGCTGCACGCAACCAAACACACTATTGAGCTTATATTGGTAAATATTCCCCAATCAGATGAATATTGTTAGGCGTCAGTAGCACTTCAATATAACGGACACAAATCACATAAACTCTAAAAGACAAATGGGATTACTGCTGAACACAGAAAGCCATCTGCGTCCACTCAGCTTCACTGTGTGAGAATCAATCCCTTCGTCCGACTTTAATCTGACTTCACACACACACACACACACACACACACACACACACACACACACACACACACACACACACACACACACACACACACACACACACACACACACAGGGAAGGTAAGACGCTTCAGTCTGAACCCTCCCTGCAGACAAGCCTCCGTCTGAAACTGATCTCTGGTTTGAACCCAAAACAAAATGAAAACTAAACAAATCACAACCCTCTTCCCATGCTCCCCTCCATTCATATTCATCCCATAAGAAAATAACAAACCTATTAGTGCTGATCATCAACCATAAATATCAAACAATCGCCAGGCCCAGATGGGGAGGATTATGTCGCCTTAAAGTCATTACCATCACATCCTCTCCTTAAGCTTCCAATTCCCCCTCTCAGCTGCATTGTAATTCCCCGCCTCGGATCACTTTCCCATATTAAACTCACTGTTTGCCGATGAGCTTATTAAATGCTTTTGTCTCGCCGTGCCAAAACAATTGGCCACCACTCCGGCAGATAAAAGTCCAGAGCGTGGTGAATCTGATTTAGTCTCAAACAGGTCGCGGTTCTGTGGAAACGGGGAGATCACGGCTCTGCTGGGGCTCTTCCTAGGTGGCGGTGGGGCGTTTTTTTTTGTTTTTTTTTCTTGCCTCCTTTGAAGTGAGGACAGTGCATGTTTCACGCCGAAAGTGGCTGTCAGAAGTCGGGCCGGGCTTATAACAGGCCGTAACCTGAGAGCGCAGAGGGGCTTAGGCTTCCCCCGCCAGAGTTTTGATATCAATTAGATTTGTGGTCACCTGATACTGCCGAGGGCCCGGCGCTGAACATCTGCACGGGATAATGAGAGGAGGACGAGGAGGAGGAGGAGGGTCTGTGGTACCTTGGCACTGCTGGAGCACACACACGAAACATCAGTCCACACTGGTGAAACAGATCCACAGAGCAGAACCACAGCATCTATTCTCAGCCCCAACCCGTCCAATAAGACCAGATTATCAGTGAAGACACCCAACGTCAGTGACAATTACAGCCCACAGGCTGAATCTGGCCCCTGACAGGGCGCCAGGAGGTCCCCCAGCCAATTACTAATTAATGACAAAGTTAAAGTGATTGACACTGTGACTGTTTTTGTACTTTTAGTCTCCATAAAGTGTCAAAGTGCGTAAAACAGCATCAAAATAGAGCTTGTTGATCAAAAAGGGCCCCCCCCCCCGACAGAGGTCTTAGATAAGACCCTAATGTCCTAAATCCTAGAAACATTCTAAAATCCCAGAAATGTCCTAAAATACGGGAAAAGTCCTAAAATTGTAGAAACTTCCTAAAATCCTTGAATCATCCTGAAATTCTGGAGATGTCCTAAAATCCTAGTATTGTCCTTAATTCCAATAAATGTCCTAAAATCTTATTCTAGAGATGTCTCAAAATCTTAGAAATATCCTAAAGTCCTATAGAAACTTCCTAAAATCCTAGAAATATCCAAAACTCTGAGAAATGTCCTTAAATTCTGGAAATGTGCTAAAATCCCACAAACGTTTTTAATACCGATAAACGTCCTAAAATCCAAGAAACATCCTAAAATCCTTGAAATGTCCTAAAATAGCCTCCGGCCTCCTGTCATTGCACAAATGTGGCCTCCATACAAAGACAGTTGAGTGTCCCTGCCCGATGCGGTGGCATGACATGAACCAGGCAGCGGCAGTTAATCATAACAAATGAACATAAATAAACACCATAATATAAAGAGAAAGAAAGTCCGTACAGGGTGGAAGGGATATCAGCCATAAATCAGCAGGTTGCTTCTTAAACCCTGCAGCCGAGTGTCGCTGCCTTGCTCAGAGGCTCTCTGGAGGTGCTGCTCTCTAACTGTGTGGCAGTGCATGCTGGAGTAACAGACAGACTGGTGACGACGTGCAGCAGTGTGGCGTCTGTTGACACTCTGCTGGTGAACGTCTCCCAGCTGCATGTTAACAAGATGCTGAGAGGCTGACCGAGCACAGAACTACTTCTCCCAGCAGCCACTGGGAAAAACAACCATGCATGCACGCACACGCACACACACCTGACAAAAAACACAAAAGACAACCTTATAAAAACACAACTGCTGAGATGTTCATTTCTGAAAGCTGACCAAAAACTTGGCCCTCCAGGAATTTGCAACCTTGTGAATGAAAATCCTACCAATCCTATATAAGTGTATATATGTGTGTGTGTGTGTGTGTGTGTGTATATATATATATACACCTGTATATACACCTATATATGCACCTGGCACCCTATCCCTAAGCTGAGCATCACTGCTCTGCATATGCCAGCATGTTGATTGAAGGAGTTTCAGTCCTCTTATCTGCTCCACAGGTCGACAGTATCGCAAGAACAAGTGCACGGTGCCCGGTGCAGCAGAACTGCTTTTAAGGTTCACTGAGAACGTGAAGAGGAACGTCAAAGGAAGTCCTGCTCTCTGGGGACGCTGGCCGAACCCGTCCCATAATTAAAGTCCTCTGTGTTACTCATGCCAACCGCTCGCAAACGGTATGCAAACAACACTGCAGCCGTCTCGCGTTTCAAAGTCAAGTCCTCGGCACCAGCTGTAGACCGGGACGCAGTTTTTAACCATCTAATGCTGAAATGGGAGCAGAGCGAGCGAGGACGGAGGAACGAGCATGTTTGATAAAGTGCAGATGTCCTGCAGGATAAGACGGAGCCGCTGACAGGCGCTCGGAGCATTAACAGCCTGCAGCAGCAGCAGCAGCTCTGCACGCTGGACAACTCGCTCACAGAGACAAAATACAACTTAAACATCGTGATTCACGCTAAAGCCGACTGCAGGAAGAGTTTGTGAAAAGCTCAACTGTTTTTGTTTATTTGTCCCGAAAAGGAAATGATTCATCTGTATCAATATTAGTTGTAGGCTAGCTGCAGTCGAAACCATATCTGTGTTTCTGCACGGATCCTGCAAGAACTGTGACATCAGGATTTTTAACGTCACGTTTCAGACACACAGCTAGACACAAGCTTTAAAAGTCCCACTTCATCGTCCGTCCAGACAAAGCTGACAGTTCTCGTGTTCGCCATCGTCTTCTTGTTTGTTTATTCTCATCGCTCTGTAGGGGAAGGCCTTTACGTGCAGGCGTGTGCTGTTCTTTTATGGAGTGTCATACAAAGTTACACCACCAACTGCTGGCCTGGCATGCATATTACAGCATTTTCGTTTTTGCGAATCCGTAAGACAAGGATCGTTTACATAATATTATGACATGATAGCACTTTTTTTTTAAATGCAAAGGAAAGACTTTTCTGTTTTTAGTAGGGCAAAGATTCCCTTTGCATGCTGTCAGTTAAAGGGATACTTTGCAGATTTTTCCACCTGCTTTGTATCAAAACAACATTCACACACTGGTGGCTGAGGCAACTCTACAAGGTACCACCTGTGACTCAGTAACTAATTACACACACTCCTACTATGATGACGCACAGCAGGAGTAACTTGCCCGAGGACACTTCTACATGTTGCCTGAAAGAGCCGGGGATTAGA
Source organism: Plectropomus leopardus (assembly GCF_008729295.1). Classification (NCBI taxonomy): domain Eukaryota; kingdom Metazoa; phylum Chordata; class Actinopteri; order Perciformes; family Serranidae; genus Plectropomus; species Plectropomus leopardus. Next base: position 29,401,946 of record NC_056479.1, on the reverse strand, counting down.
CTGCTGAGCTTTCGATTAGAGGATGACCCGCTCTTTTTTTTTTGCTTGTTTTAAGCCTAGTTTCTTAAAACTTCTACTAATAGCTTGCTAATTTCTGAGCCATGTCTTGTTAAGTTGCTCAAAATCAGAGGTCTAAAGTCACAAAATTAAGGCAGCAGAGGTACCGTGAATAAACGGCCAACATCGATTTCATTACAAATTGTATTATTAGGCGAGCTAAATAAAAAGGTTGGTTCTTGCGCCTGATAATTAGAAGAATTTAATGATCTCCTGGATCTGCGTGCTCAGACTTTACCCTTGACTTTGGTTCAGTCCTCTCAGTAACCTTAGCCCGGCCGACCCCCTCCCCTTTGTCCTCGCCGACCCCCTCACCGGAGCAGAGCTGAATTTACATTCTTCAACAATCCTTTAAGCTCGGCGACCAGGACGCTCTCATCCCCTGATCAAAACAGACCTGTTGACACGTCCAGCCGAGTCCCCGGACACAGTTTGTCCTCCTCGACTCCTCTAATTGGCTCACTGAGAGCACAAAGACGTCGTAAGGAGAAACGACGGCTATCAGAGAGAATCTCGCTAAATCTTGTGGTTGTCGTTGGCTGTCGGCCACCGTGACAAGTACAGCTTCATTAGGAAGGGATAAGAAGAGGCGAGACGGAGGGTCAAAGGTCAGAGACCATGTGTGAAGGACAAAACACCTGCAGAGTGAAGCTGTAAAGATGAGGACCAGTAGCACGCTTCTAAAAACTACAATCCTGCTACTTCAACATGATGTAAGAAAAAGTGAAATTATTGTGTCAGTTGGACTAAAACTGGATTTTTAATATGTTAGTTCAACTGAAATCGGACTAACACACCCAGATAATTCCACTGGAAATCGAGCTCATGTAAACACCTCAGTCGGACTTCACGTGGACTCGGTGTCAGCGTGGACTGCCTCCCTCTGTGTTTTACAGATGAGGACTGTTCCCAGTCATTATTTCCTATCCAAGGCCACGGAGGCGTGTTACATACGTGCGGATTTCGTGAGGGATTTCTGCATCTCAATATTTGGTCCAGCCTCTGGAGGCCCTGTTTCCTTGTGTCTGCCTGGAATTCTTGATAAATATTGGCATTTCACTGCATCTTCACATCTCATATTGCCGTCATTTCTTCGTCTGGTATAAGACTTGAGAAGGTCTCGGTCTCTTCCTCCGTCCACACGTACGAGTTTTTTTATGATGTCACGTGACCCTGTTGTACATCATGTGACTTGAAAAAAGTGTTTACATCGCAGTTTTGCTAAATATGGCTTTTTCAAATGGCCTGAAATACCACCTCATGTCAGCATTAAAACTTTTTTGTAATACATTTGAGTTTTGTTCAAATGGACGTATTTCCATGAGGTATATTTGTCTGGACTGCTTTGCTCAGCCTGCTGCCCCTGCGACCCGGCCTTGACTAAGTGGGCGACAATGGATGGATGGATAGTAATAATTCAGTAATACATATTATTCCAGAATGGGCCATTCTGCATGATGAGTACTTAAGTATATTGTCATGATAATACTTTTGTACTTTTAGTCAAGTGTAATGTTGAATGGCGGTCTTTTACTATTACACTGCAGTATCGCTACATGTGTTTAAGTGGAACATTTGTATATTTCTTCCACCGCTGTTGAGCACCGACTTTGTTCTGGCTGCCTCTGGTTTGTGACCTCTGACCTCTGTGAGAGTGAAAAAATGAAAGGCTGCTCGGTTCCAGAGAGAGATAAAGTATGAAATGAGATCTGTGTATGAATGATGACACATAGTGAGCTGATGACACTCTGAAGAGCCTGAACTCTGACTGGTAATCCTGCCATGTTGTGACTCATCGTGTTGATATCAAAGCTATGAGGGGGTTTCTCATTTCCCAGCGTCGATCCGGGGGGATAAAGTCGTAATCTTTTCTCCTCTCACTCCTTTTGACCAACCAGGACGATGACGGCAGCAGCGAAGCCTCAAAGCTTTTTTGGTCCATGAAGAACACTTTAAAACCGCAAAACCTAAGACGCACCGTCACCTCAACGTGCGTTATCGTAAATGTTTCTGTTCGAGTTTCCAGCAGAGGGCAATAAAAACAGGAACTGAATCTTAATTAATGATTCAAAGGGGGTTCCCAGATATGTGGGTAACTTTTTGCTCTGCATGTGGTCTTTATCAAACCTGAAACCTCAACAAGTGATGTCAAAAACATTGATTCACTGATAAACATTGATTCTGAATATTTAAAACTGTGTTAACACTCATTTTTGCAGTAGTTTCTGTAGTAAAGGGTCAAAAGTTGGCTTTAGCTAACTAGGGACAGAAGCTGGAAACTAGAAAAAGCTATAATCTCTATTCGTGAAACATCTTTTAGTACAGCCTGTTTGTAAGAGGTGGAAATTGTACTACGTTAATTCACATTGTCCCTATTAAATAAAAAATGAATAAATAAATAATGACACATCAGCATTGTTGTCATCTTATAGGCCTGTTACCTTGTAAATATTCTAGTGATATTTTAAATGTTATGCCTTCAATGTCAATTTTTTCCTGTGGGATAGAAAATGGTACTGAGTACTTATTTATTTTTATAATTTATTATTTTACTTTAAGGTACTGCATCAAAGTTAGAAATGGAGTTGCATGATGGCTGTGAAACATGGATGCTTCTCACACATCTTCTCCCTGACAGCACAAGATCTCTACAATCAGCTCAGTTTAAAGATCAGTGTCACCAGTTCAGTTTCTGACCAAATCTTAGTCCTTTTATTCAGTTCATTCTTGAATCCAAGTGTATGTTTGTGCCAAATTGGAGGAGAAACATTGCTTTCAAAGGAATGAAACAGAAAAGGTTACAGTTACTGTTGTCTAAGTGAACATTTGAGCCAAATTTGAAAAAAAAAAAAAAAATGTCTCAAGGCATTCTTGAGATATCGTGTTTTCAAGAATGAGAAGACAAAGTCACAGTGACCTTGACCTTTGATGACCAAATTATAATCAGGTCATCACTGAGTCCAAATGGATGTTTGTGCCAAATTTGGGGAAAAACCCTCAAAGCTTTCTTCTTCCTGTCGTTGTCAGGTTCACGTGAATGGGGCAGACAGGATCACCTTGACCTTTGACCATAAATTCTCATGAGTTCATCGTTTGGTCCAAGTGGACGTTTGTGCCAAATTGAACAAAAGGACGGAACGGACGGAAAACGGATGGACGGATTGACGGACAGTCCCATCATCACCCACAAAAAGACAATGTCTCCAGCCACAGCTGTGCAGCACAGAGACCTCAAAAACAACTTAAAGAGTAACCAACCCCCCAACTTTTGGCACGAGTGCGTCCTCACTGAAATGTGACAAAAGTATTGGTTATCGTCTTATTAAGTACCAAAATCTGTATCAACCCTGAAAAAACAATATTGTAGACCCCTAAAATAAATACTAAATACAAAAGTCTTTCATATTGTCACAAAATGTTTGACAAAAAATAACAACATGAGAAGGCTGAACTGAACGTGTGTTATGATGGTAAAGTGGGTTAATGTAACAATGTCGGCTTTGGCCTGATGTGAACTTATTCTTTCCTCACAACTTGCTTTAACCTTAAGAGAGAAGTTATTTTAGAATTCATAACCTTTGATTTAATCCTGTCCTAAGCGTTGACAAAATGTGACGAGGTCTCATCATAGCTCACACTTTACTCACAAACCTTCCAGTCATTTCTCATCATTTACATTTCAGGGTTTAAAGTGGGCGCGGAGCATTTTGGGAGTGCAGTGTTGGTATTGAGAGCTACCGTCTGATAGTTGGCCGCGGCTGCATGCCTGAGGCCTGACTGTCATAAAACTCACTCTAATCAATTAAAGCATACAGCTGCGGTGTGTTGAGACGATCGTGTTTCCCACTCGGAGCACCTGCTATCAGCCGTGATCACAGCTCTCTGCGGCTGAAAACCCACTGACTCACACCCGCCTCGCAGTTGGCCCGTCCACTGACAGGGCATCTACACACACACACACACACACACACACACACACACAAACACACACATATCGGCTTACACAGCGCTGTGCGTGCCAACAGCTAACACGCTCCTCCACGCACAGCCTCGCAAACTTTGTCATTTTATTTTCGTGCCCGTCACAATTTCACACGTCTTTTCCGGGCGTGGTTGGTTAATCTCTCGCGGGGCGAGCGCCTGCGGGTCAGCGGGGCCGCGGCGTGCCGGGCCGAGACCGTCACGACCCTCAAAAAGGCATATGAGCCAAGGTGAGGCTCGCTCGGCACTCTGGGTGCTTTTCTTGTTTCTGCGACGAAACTTCAGCCGACGTTTCCAGGAGCTTTTCTTAGAGAGGATCGAATGACTCCAAACATAAAGTGAAGAAAATGACACATCAGCGTGAGAAACACTGAAAACATGACGCACGCCGTCGTATCGGTGCATGAGTTATAATACGTTTCACTCTAAATATGGGGTTAAAATGTGGGACAATTCTACATAAAATCCCTTAAACTGAAGGTGTAACAGGTTACAGGTTATTTTGGAACAGATGAGAGTTTCTACATCTTTTTTCTAAATTTAAGGCCCAGACGAACTACCCGAGAAACTCTTAGATAGACATGAATCTGTATTGGACCACAGTGATTCAAAAACAATAAAATTATTCTTCATATCTTCTGGATAGATTTAATGAGTAGTCAGTTTCTCTATAAGGCTGCACCTATCCATTATTTTTTCTCAATTATTTATTTTTTTCTATTAGTTGATTAATCTAGTGAATAATTTATTAATTATTCTAACGTTCTTTTATCACTCCACAAATTAAACAATTAATTTACTACAAAAAATTATTTTTAAAAAACTTGTCACCGATATTAAATTAGTTTAACTCATATTTTCTTGAAAATATTGACAATAGCCTTATATTTTAACACAACTTTGAACATGGCTGATGTAGACTGATGATGGATTTTAATACAAAGTATTTTCTAAAGATTTTCATATAATGTTTTTGTCAAATGAGATATGTTTGATGTTTTGTAATATGGCGTTTACGCCGGTGTCTTTCTCTCCCTTTGTACTTTTCCTGTGTAATTTACTGAATTGTTGATTGTCAATTGTTTTAACACCCTTGCACCTACATGATGTGCGTTAACTACCATCTTTCAACTTGGACTGTCAATGGGACAAAACAAGACATTTAAAGTCAACATATAAGACTTTGGGAACTTGTAACGGAGATAATTTGTTATTTTCTGCTGATTTTATGGACCAAACAATCATCAGTTAATAGAGAAAATATTCAAGGAAACAGCTGATAACAACAATAGTTAGTTGCACATCTATGGTGATAAAAACACAAAAATGGTGTCTTTGTTTTTCCAGTAAAGAGTAAAAATGTGGACAAAGTACTTTTTAGTGTTCATGATTTTGTCATTGACAATTTGAGATTGATTTCAAAAAGTAAGCTGACAAAAACAGTCTGTTTCACACTATTAAGAACAAATTAAGCTTTAAAACGAGATACGCTGAAATGAATGGGAGAACATGTGAGGGCGACGCGAAAAGTCGACAAAGCAAACACACATCGTGGCTTGGTTTTAAGACAATTCACTGCTTTTTAACAACTTTAAATTCAGACTTTTAAAGGGCCAGAAGACACCCTGACGTTTGTGGATTAACATACTTTGCCTGCATGTACAGTGTATGTACGTCCTGCGGCCTTAATGCGAGGACATCCATCAGTCTCGGCACATGAATCACTGTAAAAGGCTCCCGTCTGTGGGACTCTGGAGAATAATCTGGTCCAGCAGTTTGTCTTTTCTCTGCAGTTACAACTCATCGCTGTGAAACAGCCTCATGCTTTGGGAGTAGAGTCAGCGCTTGTTAAAAACAAGGATTACCTCACCGATTCTGCACGGTGAAGAGGCCGAGCGCTCCGACAGAGACATTCTTTCCACTTTACTGTTGGGACGGTAACGAGCTCGATGACGACGACTCGAGCTCGAACACAGAGACTCTCTGAGCGAGAGGCTGAAGATGCTGCCGTCTTTGGACAGCAACTCTGTCTGTTCACGTCTCCAGAGACTGAAGCCGTTCTGGAGGCATACGGTTTATTTTGGCACCTGATTTCGATATAGTTCAAGAAGGTTTTCACATCAGTAACCTGGATCAGAGTACACCTGACTCCAAAGTCAACTACCAATATTCAACAACTCGCTTTGTTTTTCTATATAAAGCTTTAAAGATGAACTGAGTGCGTAGTGACTAGGGATGTATCGATGCATCGCGAGGCAGTTGAAAATCAATAAAAAGCACTTGAGATTCAAACTGGTGAGTTGAAAACTGAACCGCGAACAGCAGAGGGTGCTCAACGCACTACATCACTACGGGTTCACTGTCCTACGTCATGTCCGAGACCACGAAGCAAAGGCTCTGCGACAGGCGATACTGAAAGAGCAGATGCACCCTCCGCTTTCAAATTTGGAGCATGGTGGCATTTACTTAAAGCACTTTCACACTACATGTCACATTCACCCATGCACACAATAATGGCCGAGGCCGTACCGTATATGTGGCCACCTGCTATTCAGTAACTATTCATAAGCATTTACACTCCAATGGTGCAGCATCAGAAGCAGTTTGGGATTCAGTACCTTGCCCAAGGATACTTCAACATGTCACAGGAAGAGCCGGGGATCGAACCACCGACCTTCTGATTAAAGGACGGCCCACTCTACCGCTGAGCCTCAGTCGCCCTCACTATATTTCCACAATTTAAAGCACATATTCCACTTATTTATAAAGCTGTGCAAGCATTGTCAACAAACACAGTCCTGCAAATATTTAACAATAAAAGCCAACTGATGTGATTCTGTCAACAGAAACATTATCAGAGGGCTTTTATTTTGAAACAGGGATAGCAAAGGCTGAGTAAATAAAACAGATGTATGTGTATTTCTTCATGTCTGTGACAGATAAAGACACTGAAACGGTTGTGAAATGAGGAATTACGTCAGTATGACCATTATAACTCCATATTCACTCTCTATTTGTGCTGAAAACTGTGCATCACGCAGAAAAAATCAGTGCTTCTTTAGATGTGCCGCAGTTGAGCAGCAGCCAAGACGCGCCTGAGCAGCGCTGCTCACGCCGCCACTGTGGCTGCTCTAACCTGTTAACACAGGCGCCAAAATAAATCAGACATGTTCCACGTCATACGCCCCGTTCACACAGACAATGACGCCCGGGCGTTTCCCTGTGCCGCTGCATCACGTCCGCCTTCACCAAAGAGTAGAGTGACAGTCAAAAGCACTCACTGCAGCAAAGTCTGGCTACAAAAACATCCCCGCAAGTATGTATGAATGAATGAACGTAACTGGAGCTTTTGTGTTGTTTCACAATATAACAAGTACAAATGTAAGAAGACAGGAAGTACTCACACATCTTTAAAGTGTTTATGTCTGCGGTCTGATTTCCTCCATTTGTGTGGGACACTGAAATCCTCCAGGACAGGTGGACCACCACAGATTATCTCAGAAACTCTGATCAGAGCGTCTCTGGCAGCATCCTCTCTGTAAAAAGTAAAAAAAAAAAAAAAAAAAAAAGATATACTTGTAACAGGATAAAACTGAGGCCCTGCTGCAGTGATGCTCACCTGACAGCCCACCAACCAAACCTGGCCCTGGACTGGACCCCCAAAACCATTTTATATCTCGATAAAGGTTGTAGCTAAGTTTCTAATGTCCTGAAATCCCAGGAATGTCCTAAAATTCTGAAAAGTCCTAAAATCCTGGAAATGTACTAAAATCTTAGATCAGATATAAATGTCCTATAATCCTAAAAATCCTAGCAATGTCCTAAAATTCTGGAAACTTCACAAAATCCCAGAGATGTCCTAAAATTCCAGAAAAGTCCTAAAAACATCCTGAAATCCTGGAAATGTGCTAAAATCCTAGATCAGAGCTAAATGTCCTATAATCCGAGAGATGTCCTAAGATCCTAGAAATGTCCTAAATTCTGGAAATGTCCTAAAATCCTTAAAAACCTAGAGATGTCCTAAAATCGTAGAAATGTCCTAAAATCCTAGAAATGTCCTAAAAACATCCTGAAATCCTGGAAATATGCTAAAATCCTTGATCAAAGCTAAATGTCCTATAATCCTACAGATGTCCTAAGATCCTAGAAATGTCCAAAAACCCTAGAAATTTCCCCAAATCCTAGAGGTGTCCAAAAATACTAGAAACATCCTGAAATCATAGAAATGTCCTAAAAACATCAACAGAAACATGTGTGGGGCTGCAGCGACTGGCCCCTGGCCTCTTGTCTTTTTGCAAAAGTGACCCCCAAACAAAGCAAGTTGAGTCCCTGTCTCACTGTACTGCCCAGTGGTGTCAGCGGGGGGGTGAGGTGGGTGCAGAGGTCAAAGGTCACGGGTGACGGGGTTGGCTGTAAACAGCAGTGGTGGGCCGCAGCGGGCAGGTACAGCCTCTGTTTTATTTATGAAGCTGCAGCCTGGGTCACGGTTGCCAAGGGCGACTGGAGGGAGGGTGATTGGGGGGGGGGGGGATTGTTACGGTGCCCACGGGGATGGGAAGTTGGTCACGGGCCAAGGGTGACTGGGGGGGGTGGGGGGGGGGGGGGGATTGTTACGGTGCCCACGGGGATGGGAAGTTGGTCACGGGGTCAGGGGTCGAGGGGGTGGTGTGTGGGTGTGTGTGTGTGTGTGTGTGTGTGTGTGTTTTGTGGGCACGAAGGGGGTCGGCTCGACAGGTGGGGCGCTGCTGCAGAGCGGCCACACCTGCCCCGCCTGTCAATCACCGTCCAGCCGCGAGTGTGTTGTAACAGTGAGAGCGTGTGTTGTTTTGTGAATGAGATGACGGAGATACAGATAAAGAGAGAGAGAGACGGACGATAAAGACAGTTTTACTAGACACGGTGTGTGTCTGAGATTTCTTTTTTTTTTTACGTTGACTGAAACAAGAGTTTGAACTCTTTCAGGTGTTTCACTCAGTTTTCACTCGTTTTGTTTACAGACTTTTAGCAGAGTCGCTGCACATTTTAACTAACTGTCATACAGCGTTACGTCCACGATAAGTACTCACAACTGTGACGTTTAGGATGGAATTAATCGAAAAAAATACATGTGACTTGATTTTAAAATATTCATTTTAAAAATTCGTGTTTACATATATATGTAAACAAAAGGATAAAGGAGAGTGTTTCAGTGTTTCAGGGTCACAAGAACAATGTTGACAGGATACTCTGAGCATAATTAATGTCAAAAAAAGAAAAATAAAGAACATTAAAAATAAATAATAAAATAAAAATAAAATAATTAAAAATAAAAATAAAATAAAAAAACTAAAATTACAACAACATAAATAACAATAATAATAATAATAATAATAATAATAATGAGCAATATTCAAGATTTTATCACTCGACTTGTGTTTTCATTTTTAAATTTTGTGGGTCAAAACCCTTCAATAGCATTCTTTCAAAAAACATTTAAAAAAAGGCCAGTTGTCAATAAATTTCCCACACATTGAAAGAAATCAGCAAAAGGTGACAAGAAAATGACCTGAAAATTTGCTTTCAGAATTATTGGGAAATTACAAAAAGTAAGAACAAGTAGAAAATAGAGAAAATGTCCCAAAAAATCTAATTATAATTCCTATAACTTTGAAATGTTACTTTTTTGTTTTTATTTTTTACTTATTAAATTTTGGTTCATTATTTTCTTTTTCTTTTTTTGTGCTTCATGTAATTTTCTTGTATCTTTTTGCTCGATGTTTTTTGTAAAACTATAGTTATTAAATATTAAATATTAGCTCCAGTTATTTCCTTCTTTACATGTTTTTGAAAGTAACAGAGCCAATTTGCTTAGGTTTCATAGGGTTAAACATCAGTATCGTGTGTACCCCGTCTGTGCATCAGTGAGTTTCAAAGAGTCAAAAAAATCACATCAGATTTTCTCCCTCTGTTTCCTCCGTCAGTATGTCCTTCAGTGGCGTCTCTACGAAGTGTTTCCACAGAATCACACACCAAAATAAAAGCATCACAGCTCCATCAATTAAGACAAAACGTTCAGGCTAAATAATGATTCAAGATCTGGGTGAACAAACGAGGTCTAAATTCACACCAAGTACAACAAACTGGGGAGAAAAATGTGTGTTTGATCACAGAGAAGTTACTAAAATTAAAAAGAGTAAAATTATCATCTAGCTGCCGTACAGTTTCCCAGCATGCCCTGCAGTTGGTCACTCAGAGGCTCGGCTCCGTCTGTCTCTTATGTGGGCCGTCTGTATGAATGTGAGAGAGTGTGTGTGTGTGTGTGTGTGTGTGTGTGTGTGTGTGTGTGTAGACATACATTTGCTGTGTCAGTGGCAGGTGCAGATTAGACGGGTCGTTGTCCTGACAGTTGCAGTCGACCCAAAACAACACATGTAACACACACACACACACACACACACACACACACACACACACACACACACACACACACACACACACACACACACACACACACACACACACAGATACAGACACACACACACAAAGCTCCCTCAGTGAGTCAGCAGTGTGCATGTTGTGTCAAAACTAAACTTTAAACAAAACACTTTCATTTCATACAGTTAAACTTCACTAAATAAGATTATTTAGTGAGTGATCAGTGTCATATGAACTTTAATGTTGTATTTTACTGTGCATTTTAGTCTACTGTATTTGTATACTTCTTTGTACTTATGCACTTGTGAAGCACTTTGTAACTTTGTTTAGATAAATGCTATACAAATAAAGTTTACTATCATAATTACTTTATCATTATTATAATATTTTTTTACTTTTGTATATTGTCATTGACTACCTTGAAAACCGCTCTATAAATAAATGGATTATTATTATTATTATTATTATTATTTACAATAGCACGCCTGCCCATTTCAAAATACTTTGTTTTAAAAAGTCTTTTTGCATTTTTAACTACTTTCGATATCTATGTGAGAAAGTACTGTACAATGCAATTAACTGAAAACTGGGAAAAAAAAGAACATTTTTGCAGAAAAATTTACGTGCGCAGTCGGTAGCAGGGAGAGATTCAAAACACGTCATAACACATCTATCACCATGGTTACTGGGATGTTATCGCCAGAGAAGTCTCAAGTCTCAACATTATGAAAGAAGTGGCATAATATCTCTCACAATCGGAGAATTAAGAAGAAAATGACCAATCTCAGCTTTGAGTGCGCAGCTTCTGTTCACGCCAGCAGTTTCCCCGAGGCTACAGGGACCGTTTTTATCGTTTTCTGCTTTATTTAAAAGATCTGGAGGCGACAATAAGTCACTCTGTGATGTGTAATTTCATGGTCCATTGGCACTTATGGTGCATGAGATTTTCTTCCATTATTTAAATGAAAAGCTCACAGATTGAATTGTTGTATTTTTTCCTGCATGAATTTTATTTTATTACTTTTTCTGTCTTTCTTGATAGTTTCTGTTGTCTGTTACCTACCAAGGTACTACAGACATAAATCACCAGTCCTGCTAACTTCTATATACTCTATACTTGTATTTCCCATATACTCTATACTATACCGTGTCCCTTTTAAATAAATATTAAATAAATGAAATCATTGTCTGACTGTAACAAACCCAAGCGTGACTTCAGTTATCACACGATCAGTGCCAAAGCCCTTGAATAAAGACCCTTTACAAACATGACTTTTTGTATTAATATTCCTAACTACATGGTCGTTATTTGTTTAATTTGATCTTGTGGTTTCAGATTTTTTCACGCCTTCGTTCTACGCTGAGGACAAACTTTGAAGGACGAACAAAATGTTCCCTACTGAGGAAAAAAACTGTCGTCTCTAGATGTGTGTGTGTGTGTGTGTGTGTGCGTGAGTGTGTGTGTGTGTGTGTGTGTGTGTGTGAGAGAGTGTGTGTGTGTGTGTGTGTGTGTGTGTGTGTGTGTGTGTTTTGAAGGCCATGAGGGACTCATGGGACTCTCCAGTTGCAGGCCTGCAGACTGGCTGGCACCCTCAAAGTAGCTTCTTCATCCTGGAGACAGCTGTTGTCTCCGTGACGACACGATCGGCCAATGAGGGAGTGGGTGGGGAGACTAAGGGGTAGTGGGGGTGTTGGCCTGTGTGTGTGTGTGTGTGTGTGTGTGTGTGTGTGTGTGTGTGTGTGTGTGTGTGTGTGTGTGAGGCTGGATATATCGAGTGGCAGGGATCAAGTAAAGTCAGTTTTACTTGTAAATAAATACAGAAAATAATGAAACCTGGGAAATTAAGATTATGACATGAACTGTATGAAACACAGTGTGTGTGTTGCATGTGTGTGTGTGTGTATGTGTGTGTGTGTGTCAGCAGTGCAGAACAGTTGGCTCTGTGCAGTAAACACCATTCCTCCAGTCCCTCTGTGGCAGAAGAAAAGACTGCATATAGCTTCAACAACAAGGAAACATAATTCTGGGTCTGATCCTGCAGTTAGCAGCTGGACGTGTGAAGAGCCTGCAGGAACGAGGCGCAGCTTTCACTAAAACAGTGTTAGCTTACATCCAGCAACGCCAGCACGACCGAGACTGAACCGTCTGTGTACAAACAAATGTGCATCCACAGAAATGACACTTGCTGGTCAGTTCTGCAGTGCAAAGTTTACGTCTGATAATCACATTTAGCTAAAATTTAGCGCCAGTTAGTGTGTCGTTACCATAGCTGCAGGAACAGCATGGTGTGTGTTGACCCAGACAGACTTTTTCAACACACAACTATTGCAAAAAAAAAAACCAATCAAACATGACTCGTTGTAGTGTTGGACGATATGGCTGAAAATGTTATCACAGTAAAGGTTTCTAATAAAGCAAATATACTCATAACAATGATTCCATGAAATCAGTTTAGTGATTTATTTTAATTTTCTTAGACTTTATGGCATTTATTTTTCAGGGAGTGTGTACAAAAAACAATCTCACACACAGAGCAGAGATGTATTGTGCCATATTTAGTTACTACTTTCCATCTACAGTTTACAGGTAGACAAGGACACAAATACAACAAAATTTACAGATTTAGGTCTTAATTTCACTCTTATAAACCCTGCCATGCCCGAGCCTTAACTCCACATAAAAATAGTTTGGAAATTCAATATGTGCAATATTGCATTTCAAATTTAGCATGATTTCGTACCAATAAAACCTGAGAGGAAAACTGCTGATCTCTCTAAAAAGTGTCTTACAAAGCTACGTTCACTCTGCAGGCCCGAATCTGACCGAATCCCTGCGTCTCAATCACCCACCGCCTGTGCCCGCTCTCTATAAAAAACAGCATAAATTTCTCTTTCTCTTCACTCTCCTCCTATTCATCATCTGCTTCCACATTTGCCTGCTTTCACTGCACAATAACTTCAAAATGAAACCGTAAATGGTCACATCACATCCGATCTAGAACAAACACTAAGGCTTGCAGTGTGAACGAGCGGACCGCCACAGTGTTCAGCGGCCGAGCTAACGAGGCGACGTACATGATCAAATGCTCACTACAGGATCAGAGGACGCCGCTGGTGGTCAATCCTCCATCAGCCCGAGCTGAGACCTCAGCAGACAGGTGGAGTCACACACACACACACACACACACATATCATGGTCCTTTAACCAGGTGAGTGAAAGAGGAACAAAACGTAAAGTGATTGGCCAGATGACGCAGCAACGGGGCACGACATCTGATCCTCAGGAAGTGACCTCAGCACCTCTGAACATGTCGCCTCCTGCAGGAAAAAGTGCCGAGGTGGTCAGAAGGAGGCAGAGGGCAACGACTGATGTGTTCTCAAGACACACGTCAGTACAGGGAGACAGGTGTGTGTCTGTGTGTGTGTGTGTGTGAGTGTGTGAGTGTGAGTGTGTGTGTGTGTGTGTGAGTGTGTGTGTGTGTGTGTGTTTTCTTGTTGTGTCCTCTTTGACACTTACTACAATATAAATGTTCGAGCTCAAAAATACAAAAGCGATATGTGGCGCCATATTTTGATCTTGTTGCGGGCTGCTACATATAAATGAATGTGTGTGTGAACCCCTGTGCATTATGGGATGTCAGTTGCTGAGTTCATGGGGATTGAACAACAGCAACATTTGAATAACAGAGTTCATCCCAGTATAAAAAAGGGTATCATTGAGATTTTAATGGTATTACAGCTCTAACTGATACTGCTTATCAATCCATTATGGTACTTTTATTGGTCCTTTGGGGAAAAACTGAAGGAAAACATGAAGGTTGAGGTGCCCTTGAGCAAGGCAACTGTTGGGACGCCTATCCATAGGAAGCCGCCATGCTCTGACATTTGTCTATTTTGTGCATGTGTTTAAGGCCCTGCTTGTGCATGTTTGTGTATTTTGGGCCTGTGTGTGTAACATGTATTGGAGTAAAAAGTGTAATTTACCTTCAGGGATGCGTAAAATATGTCTAAATACCCATTAACAGAAAAAAATGAGCAAAGAAGTGGACATACTTAAAAACTTAATAAACTTTAATTGCCTGTTTATAGCCGCGAACATGTGCTCACGCTGCATCATCACCGCGTTTAAGATGAGACGCGTGAAATCAGACCAGTTTAACTGAAAGCATTCGAAAAGCTGGGAGCAGTTATTACATCAAATCACTCTGTAACGGGTTTTTTTCAGCGTGAGACAGAGTGAGACAGTCCATCTGGTTGTCCTCCGCTGTCCCACCATCTTCTGCTGCAGGCAGTAGCTGGACAGAGAAACCCGACACTAACCAGTCAGAGGGGTGGAGGTCAGGTCGAGGTCAAGGCCAGCGTCCAAACATCAGGAGCAGCCGATGATCAATGAGTTTGAGAGTCTCAAACTGAAAACAGTCACACACCTCTGGACTGAGGATTTTTTTAATGTTAGACTGATTTCTGAAGGTAAAAGATTCAATAGTGGGTCAACTAAATATTGTATTTGTAGCTGCCATGTACAAGGCGGATTTGTCTCTAAAATATCTGTCACCAACAAACTATTGTTTTCATGTGAAAATAACAATCCAAACTAAAAGTCCACTTTACTAGATTTTTCTAGAAAATTTTGACGAGGATCCAAGCAGGATCGAAATGTCTTTAATAAACTGAGCGTGGCGTGATGTGCGTATAACTGACGGCTTTCAGCCAGTCGCAGCAGCCCCATACATATTTCAAGGACATTACGGGGATTTTAGGACATTTCTAGGATTTCTGGAAATGTATAGGATTTTAGGACTATTGAAGGATTCGAGCACATTTCTAGAATTTCTGATGACATTTCAGGATTTAACGACCTTTCTAAGATTTTAGGACATTTCTGGGATTTTAGGATGTTTCAAGGATTTAAGGACATTTCTGAATTCAGGATATTTTTCAGGACTTAAGGATGTTATTTTACGACATTTTTAGGATTGTTGATATTTTAGGACGTTTCTGTGATTTTGTTTCGTAAATGTGTATAACTTAACTTATATTTCTTCAAAAACATGTCATGAAGGACTAACTTTACATTTTAAAAAAATCTTTTTGTTCTTTTAATTATTGTGCAGATTTCTTTATTTCTGTGGCACCAAGAGTGGAATAAATGTGAAATTAAATAAATAGATAAATAAACCACAACAAAATATTGGTACCACTCTCCTCCAAACAGTTACTTTAAACAGCGATTTCAGCCCTGAATTTCCCAACTGGTTCATCAAAATAAAATGTCATAATTTAGTTTAATGATAGTTGGTCACGTTAATCTGGGTGAAACTTTCACCCTGATCGAACGAGCTTCTTCGTGATCAACTGTTCGACCACCAAACTTCAACTTAACACTGAAACTCCCCAAAATCTTTATCCTCCTCCTTACAGACGGATTACCCGTGGCCCCCCTGTGATTGTGGTGCTTCCTGGTCAGAAAGTCATTTGTCAGTATTAAGGTGGATCATGTCGGGAGCCACCGAAGGTACCAAGGTTAGGACACAGCAGTTGAGTAAACATCAGTCGGCGTATCACTTTCAGTCCGGCTGCTGGCCTCACCTCAGGGTAAACAGAGGCAGCGTCCACGCTCGCCACTCAGGTATCAAACTGACCCGCCGTTTACGCCGAGAAACCGCGAAACTGACTGAGGAGCTCCCGAGGAGGAGACGCTCAGCTGTTTATGTCTCCTCTCTGGTAATCGTCATATCTGGTGTCGTGTCTGAGCGGAGGTCAGCCTGTGACCTGGACTCAGACCGTCCCCCCAAACACGACAACACAGTCTGGTGAAGTCCGAGTCCGTGTTTGATCTGTTGGTCTGATTAAAAACTCGTGAAAGGCGTCTGAACGCAGCAAAAGATGTTGGTTTCAAAGGGTTAACCTTACTACTCGTTGACTACAGCGTTTTTGAAACGTAGTTTTAAACAACTTGATTTTTCTTAAGTGACTTCAGACTTTAAGGTTTTTCGTGTGTTTTGAACTGTGTTTATTAAAGTACACTGAAAACAGCCAGATAACGTTGGTGACACATGCTGTGATGCACTATTTCTTACTGAGATGTGCCGACGCTCATTTTGGAAATCAACATCTTTCTGTGATCAATGACTTTGATCACGTCATGAATCACCCCAACTGAAGACAAACTGAAGCTCGTTCACATGCACAGTTTAGTGGCCCTGCAGTTACAGCTCGATTAGGATATTTCATGTGACGACTGTCCTTGTCCCAGCGTACCAGCAGCGGGGGGGGGATCCATTTATTGATGAAGTCTGTCTGACTCGTCCTCAGCAGCTGATCTGCCCTCTTTCAGCTAGTGTCTATAAACCTAAATTTATACAGTCTATGATATCGACCCAATCACAATCACAGCTGTTTATTTACAGTAACTTTGGGGTAGAAAACGTCACGTACACAAAATCAAACTGAGTAAACTCACTTCATTGATTAGATTGAAGCCACAAAAAAATCAATATCAGTGTAAGTGTACTCTATATTTAGAATATTTTCTCTGCTTCACCTCGCTGTCAGACAGCTCTTACTGACGAGGCCGTTTTATCAAAAACACCAAACTGAGAAAAACACTCATTTTACTGAACTGAAATAACAAACTGTCCCTATCTCTAAACACTGAGGGAGCCCCGAGCAGCGACGAGGAGCACGTGCAGAATATTGAGTCCAGTCAAAGTCCGTCTGAGGTGTTTACATGACGAAATATCGCGACTTCCAATTACATTATCTGGGCGTGTTAGTTGGATTTCAAGAAACTCAATTTCAGTGGGACTAACACGTTTACATGTATCTTAAAAGTCCAGTTTTAGTCGGACTGACACAATAATTCCACTTTTCTAACAGCATTCGAACATAATGAGCGTAAAAACAAAAAATTCAACACCACTGACTTTACGCTGAACGCCACACACCAACACAGAAAAGTCCTTCAACATGGTCGAGCTGTCAGCGGGCGGCCGGCCTCGTCTCTGAGCGCTTCTGGCTGGACGAGAAAACTCGACCCCCTCCTCGATGAAAAGCTCATTTAAAGCTCCGGGGTGCGCTACATATGGCAACTCCATTTTTTAAGAATCTCTCTTTTAACACTTGGCAGAGAAGTGCAGGAGAACGAACACGGCCCCGCCAGCTCAGGGTCGGATTATAAACGGCTCCCAGGGGCCCGCTTCTTACTGACGAGGTCCGAACTGTGCCGAGGGGGCCGCGGGTCCAGCGGGCGAGGCACCCGGGGGACGCCTCGGTACGAGCCGCAGGATTCAGGCTGGTGAAGAGCTGAAACCCAAGCATCATTGAATATTTCATCGGCCACGCAGAGAGTCAGCGCTGTTTTGGAAATGTGATAGTTTAGTGTCAAACAGCGGACTGGAGACGTGCCGGAGGACGCCAAGTTCAACGCCAAACCAGACCAGCAGCAAACACGTCAGCTATGTGATGTTTGCAGCTTCGTAACAACTCAGGAGAGCAACTCTGATTTTAACCCTTAGGGCCCGCTTTAATACTACACACACCCACATCTACGATACGAGTCAGACCGACACTCCAAAACCCTCCAAAGTTTCAGTGTTGAAATTATTTATTCACTTAACCCTTTGAAACCTGGATCAGTTTTCTAGTGCTGCGTTCAAACATCTTTCACAAGTATTTAAACCTGTGAACAATGAGAAAATTGGTTTATATTTTGTGGAAAGTTTGGGGACAAAACGTAATGAGCAACTTGGCAAGAAGTTTCCCTCAAATTGCGAGAAATTAGTCGATTTAGAAATGTATTTTTATAAAAGCTATGAAAAAATGTTATTATCATTTTATCATTTTAATTATTTTAAGCATTTTTTAAACATAATTTGGTTGACTGTTTTTTTCCTGATTTCATGTAATTTTCTTGTTTTTCTATTTTAAAAAATAGTTAAATAATTGTAGAAAATTGTATTTTAATTTTCATAATTACATATTTATTTTTTCTTTTTTTTTGCTAATTTTCAAGTCATTTTTTAGAAGAATTTACTAATTCTTTGCTAATTTTTGGATGATTTCTTCTTAAGTTGCCCACCACCTTTTTCTAATTTTTTTTTACAGAAATCAAGCCAATTTGCTCACGTTTCAAAAAGTTAAATAATGCCAACATGCCTGTTTGAGTCTACTGAGTTTAAGGTTTACTAATAAAGTAAATTAAAATCACATTAATTGATTTATTCTCAGAAAAACATTTAAAGCTTTTGGAGTCAAGGTTTTCCCCTGACAATCTAACTTCCCGACAGGTTTGGATTAACTTTATTAACAAGCTCGCTTATTGACAGATTCAGACGCACCGAATCTCTCCTCGCTGTCCGTGACCTTCTGGCCGGACATGAACCTGACGGGCTGAAAGGTCGCGACCTTTTTTGGCCATTTCCTCTGTTTGGCTTTATGGAGTCGATACTTCAGAGCCGGCTGGGAATTCAGATACTCAAACAAAACAAGCTTCTGGATCAAGACTGGAGGAGAGGTTTCAACACGGCGACTGATACGGAGTCAGGATATGAGTTTTCAGAGTATTTTGGGGCGTTTTTTTCCTTTTTTTAATTAAATATAGTAGACACGTACAGGAAAAAAAGCCATATATGCAACAAAAGTACATATTGTAAATGAATTGCTATGTTAATAAAGTAATAAAAACAAAATCTTTAGAATGATTGATACAAGTCGTTAGATTTGTCGACTAATTGAAAAAATAATTCTTAAATAAATCAAGAAAAATAATCGTTGGATTAACCCTTTGATACCTGAACATGAGTTGCTTGATTTCTTTTGAAAACATTTTTTTTTTGTTTGTTTCTTTTTCTTTTTGTTTCTTTCTTTATTTCTCCTCCTTTTTCTACTTTTTAATTCTTGTCAAATTATCATTATTATTATTCGTATGATGTTATTGTTGTTACTTATTTCATTTATTCATTTGCAAGCTTTTCTTAATCTGAGATGTATTTGAGCATGTGGAGAACACTGTGCTGTAAAGTTATAAAATCAATCAAATCTATTTAAAAAAAGAAGAAAAATATGGGAGGACAATCAAGAAATTAACCAAAAAAAAGGCCACAAAAATAGCAAGAAATCAATAAAATAAGAAAATTGCCTGAAAAAGAAGTAAAAAAAACTATAAAACTCAAAGCAATATCATAACTATCCCCTGCTTTTTAAACTGAAAACACAACTTTTATATTGTGATATTTACTAGAATTGACCAAAAAAAAGCCAAAGGCAAGCAGTGACGGTCATTACCTGAAACTCTCAGCTCAGGTTTGGACCACTGATTAACCGTTACATGTTTGAGGGTTGTGCGGAGTGGACTGGATCTCATAGTGGACCAGGTCACTGCAGGTTTTAAAAAACCTCGATCTCTAGAGAGCTGCATCTGCTGGCTCAGTAGTAAACTATTTTTAAGTTGCAGTTAATAGCGTCAGAGGAAGCGCTCTGATGGAGGTGAGGACAGGAAGCTGCATTTCTCTCTTGAGCAACACACACACACACACACACACACACACACACACACACACACACATACACACATTACATTTTAAAGCACATTCTGTACATACAGTACATCTACAGACAGGTCGAATAACACACAATCTACACACAAACACACACTGAAAATAAATATTGCTGCAGTCACACTGTGAGCCTCGTGCACCAACACACATATTTTCTTAGTTATACTGTTTGGACGTGGTTCAATGCAGGAGGAGCTGCAGGAGGTGTAATGTAAAGATGTTTGATATTGACTTGAGATAGGCTTAATGTTCTGTAATATGGCCTTTACATCACTTTTTTGTCTACGTATTCCTTCAATGTATTTTTGATCGAATTAATTGTTGCAACCACAGAGCTCGTCAGCCTATCGGTGTGCATTTTGTATAAATATATCTGAGGTTTCATTCTTTTTAAAACATTTGGCCTGATGAAGATCCAAGCAGGATCCAAACGTTGTCTTTCATAAACTTTCCAAAGTTTCCAAACATACATTTTTTTATTAATTTCTAGAAAATCAGCAAAACCAGAATTACTGCTAGAGCCCGGCCAATTTATCGGTCAACCGATATTAGCGGCCGATGTGAGTCTTTCACAGACATATCTGAAAATATCGGCATCAGCGTATATTTTTTCTGATAGGCGCTGATAAGAAAACTTTTTTTACATACCATATAATGCAGAAAACGATGCTCGGGTGGTTTAGAAATTATCAGCAACTGACTGACACTGAACAGCACTGATGTTTATTAGTTATTTATTTTGTATTTAAATGGTCAGCAAAGACCAAACAGTACTGATGTGTATTTTATTTTTATATTCTTTACTTGAATGGTCAGTGAAGACTGCTGCTGAACACATACAGTACAAATGTTTATTTTATTTTTATTTATTCTTTATTTTTGTTTGTGTGTGATGTTAAATAAGTAAATCGTTGAAGTTGCTTGTTTAAGAAAGCAGCCTCATGAGCACTTTTGCAGTCATATCGCTGCAAAATCAGAGCAAGATCCACATAGAAATGACATATTTTCATCTCAGCTCAAACATTCACCATGTCGGTCGCCATATCGGTAATCATATATAACATCAACACTGGTCTCAAAAATCCCACATCGGTTGGGCTCTTTACCGCCACACGGTTGTAAATCTTTAAGTCAGGTTTCACGTACAGTTTTGTCTGTGAAAACACGGACGCTCCACACACCGAAGATCTCTACAATCAGCTCAGTTTCAAGATCAGTGTCACCAACTCACCATCTGACCAAATGTCTCCCCTTTTGTTCCTGAAATATGGTGAAAAACTGCCGGAGAAGTGTTTTAAAAAACAGTCGACCTTTGACCTTTGGGATATAAACTGCAAGAACTTCATCATTACGTCCTGCTAGACATTTGTGTGAGACTTGACGTATGAATTCTTGAGTTATGACCTTTGACCACCAAATTCTGATCAGCACATTCTTGCGTGCATGTGAACGTTTGTGCCAAATTTTAGGAAACTCCCTCGAGGCTATCTCCTGATTTGGATGACACAAATGCAAGGTCACAACGACCTTTGAACTCCAAATTCTAATCGGCTCATGGCTGAGTCAATATGAATGTTTGTGTCAAGTTTTTAAAAATTCCCTCACAGTGTTGTTGAGATATCACTATCACAAAAATTAGACAGACGAGATCACAGGGACCTTGACCTTTGACCTCCAAATTCAAATCAGTTCATCACGTTAGTGTCAAATTTGAAGAAATTTGTTTTTGCAATATCACTTTTCTTTTTTCAAAATAACAAGCTGTGACATAACAAACCCTCCCTTTGATCTTTTTGGCCTTGTCACTGTCTCGAGGGAGTTTCTCCGCCCTGTAAGAGTCTGTACTCACCCGTGGTGTTGCCCCGGTTCAGTGGAGTGGTGAGTGGTGGCTGTAAACTCTGCACCGCTGTCTGTGTGTCCTCAGCCGTCTGTGACGCACTACAGATGACAGAGTAACCACAGTGAGCCGAGCTGAAGAGAAACAAGTGCTCATAACTTCAGTAAATAACAGAAATAAACTCATTATGTGCTTTTTTTGGTCATTTATGCTGTGTACTATTAGCTACGACAGCATGTTACAGCCAGTGTAGATTTTTAAAAAAACTACAAAAAAAGAGGGTAATTTTCTTAAAAAAAATTTTAATAAAAATTTGAATTTCCCCGAATAATGTTGCAAATTTGCAAGAAAAAAGTCACATATTCTGAGTTTATATAGTGTTATAAAATCATACAAATTTCTTAGAAAAAAAAGTCGAGTTTATAAATTCAAACATCTATTCTCTGAAGTTATAAGGTCACCAACTTCTGAGAAAATAAATATTACAAATTTCAGAGACAAAAAAAACGTACAAATTTCTGAGAAAAAATGGATCTTCTCTGAATTTATAAAGTCATAAATCTGTGAAAAAAAATCAGCTATTCTCTGAGGTAATTTAAAAAAAACAACAGAAAAATATTGAGGGGTTTTGGTTGTTTTGTTGATTTTTGTGGGGTCACAGAACCGCATCACCTCACTTTAGATCAACGTTATCACGCAGATGCTCTCCCAAAATATTGTCCTGTTTTGTTTTATTGTTTCTTTTGTTTTGTTACTGTCACTATCTACCTGCTCTGATGTCATTTTACATCTTTTGAGCCCAAAATCCCAGCAGCTGTCCTCTGCCAATGCTTTAGCCGCGTTAGCCATGTGGCTCTATGGAAAGCAGTGTTGGTAGCTCATACTCACTTGGTTAGTATAATGTCATTATTACTGAGAGATGATGGACAAACCCCTGCACCTAAATATGATCCAAATTGCAATAAACCAGAGTTATCCTCTAAGAATCGTTATTTAATTATTTGCAGCCTGCGCAGCTCAAAGATTAATATCATCCGAAATGACATAACAACAGGAAGTGTGTGAGAATTTCCTCAGTGAAACAAGAGTCGGAGCGCTGCGACGAGGACTCGGGATAACTGTGTGTTCCCAAAATAAGGCCTGAAGACTTGAGGGCCTCTGGTTGGGAATGTGAGCTATGGACACCCTCTAAGCCCCGGGACCAGATTCCTCCTTAAAAATAGCGTCCTGGGTGAAGAGAGACGTCGTGAGGCCACAGAGCTGCTTTCTGCAGGAATTTACGCTGCAGTTAATTGGCGGTTTCTTCATAGCACCGGTGGGCTGCGTGGAGACACGCGAATATCTGATATCTGTTTTAAAGGCGGTAAGGATTTGACCTTTGACCTGTTTACTGTTGGTGCATCTTAATGTTGGTGACTGTGTCTCTTCACCTGCAGGAGTTTGAGGGTTCAAACTGCATCACAAAAGCAACAGAAATCACTAAGATGTTGCTGAAGGCGAGCTCGCTCTTTACGATGTGCCAAACGGTGCTGATTAACTTCTGTGTCGCCGTTTGAACACTGTCCCCCTTCACCCCCTGATCAGCAGGCTTGTTACTTTGCCCAAGCTCTCTCAGCTTTCAAAGCATAATAAATACACAACAGAGACACACAAAATGTCAAGGAAGGTATATTTTAACCCTTTAAAACCAGAGCAAAATGGTTTGATTTCTTTCAAAAAAACAGGGAGAGGCAATGAGCAACTTAACACATTACCCAAAAAGTAGCAGGACATTACTAAAATGCAAATGTTTCACAGTAAAGTGCCACGTGTCAAAAACTGAAGGGACAGAAACACTGTCAGAGGGAGAAACAGAAATAGGAAAGGCAGGTATAGTTGTATTTCCTCGTCTCTGCGACAGATTAAAACACTGACAGTGTAGTAAAAGGTGGTATAGAGTCAATGTAATCATTAAAAGACCATTTTTACTGTCTATTCTATAATGTCCTAACATCTGAGAAACGTCCCAAAATCCAAGAAACACCCCAAAGGCAAAGAAACGTCCTAAAATCTCAGAAACATCATGAAATCCTGGAAATGTCCTAAAACCTGAGAAACATCCCAAAAACCTAAGAAGGTAGTAAAATCCTCCAAATGTCCAAAAGTCCGAGACACATCCTAAAACACAGAAATGCCCTAAAATCCATACAAACAGCCTAACGTCAAAGAAATGTCCTGAAATCCAAGAAATGTCCTGAAATCCTAGAAACATCCTAACAGGCAAGAAATGTCTCAAACTCCTAGAAACACGTATGGGGCTGCTGCGCTGGCCCCTGGCCTCCTGTCCTTCTCCAAAAATGACCCCAAACAAGCTGAGTATCTCTGCTTCAACACAAAAACTTTCCAGCTGAGTGTTAGCTCTCACGCTGAAACGCTGCAGTCCTGAAGCTCGAACCTGAAGCCTGTGACACTGCGATAATTGGGGGAGTTACAGCTGTTCTGGGGGGCCCGGGGCCACGGGAAGTAACCTGTAACTTAAGGTCTACCAGCCCCCCACCTGCCTGAACGCGCAGAGACAAAACACCGTCAGTGTATGATTTATAATGCTGAATGTGCCCGTGCGGAGAGGAAGTGTCTCCGTGATGAAGATGAATGAGTCGCAGTGGGAAGCGTCTCTTTAACAGCGGCTGATTGAACTGACGGACCATTAAGGGAACGACACATATGAGAGAAACTTTAATGAAAACACTCATAAAAATACAACCTGAAAAACTTATCTGTAGCGAAAACTACAAAACTGTGTTCAACTTATACTCTGAAACAAGGTGCAAATCACTGATGCTCCCTCTGAGGATGTAGCCCATTTTATTTGTTTTAATGACTTTCTGTTACCGTTCTTTGTTTTGTTTTTGGGCTTTTTTAGCTCCCTCAGCCCCATTTATCAGGCCTTACTGCAACCCACAAGGCCTACAGTACTCCAGCTACTTATCCACCCTTTGAAACCTGGAACGACATCAGCTTTCTTGTGTTTCATTCAGACGCCATTGACATATATTCAAACCTTTGAACTCTGAAACAATTGATTTCTTTTGAAAATATGGCTAAAAAGGAACCTTGGTAAGAGAAATCCTGTAAAGTGAAAAACATTAGGAAAAGAAAAAGAAAATTAGTTTTTAAAAATGGATGAAGCGAAAATAAGTAAAAGATAATAATAAAAAAGGGAAACGTGTAATTTATAATCATAACTTTTATTATTATTAACTATTTGTCTATTTATTTACTTTTAATTTATTTTGTTTGTTTGTTTTTCATATTTGTGTGTTTATGTATGACTTTAAATGACCCTGTTGTAAGACGTGCTTCACAGATAAAGCTGCCTTGCCTATATTTCAGGCTTTTTTTTTGTAGCTCATAACTTATTCCCATGTTTTTGAAAGAAATCAAGCCAATCTAACCAGTTCTCAAAGGGTTAAAGTAGACAGGACAACGGAAACCTTCGGTAAAGGCAACAAACAATCACAAAAGCCACACAGCCATCTCCAAAAAAGTGCAAAAAACATGCAAACTTGAGAAAACTCCAAATACATTCAGAGCTCAAAAGTAACCGAGTTAGCTTAAATACAACTTGAGGTACCTGAAGGCCTACTTTACTCGTGATTTTTCTACGACTTCATGTTTATACTCCAAGATACCCGACTTTTACTGCACCTCACGCAGTACTTTAACTTGTATCAGTACTTCTACACTACAGCGGCCTACCTGTACTTTATTTATGTAAACGATCTGAGTACTTTTTCTTCAACACAGTGTACCATAAATGTCCTGAAAACAACACAGCCAGGAAATACACGGAGCCGGTGGTGTTTAAAAAGCACAGAACCAGGAAATACACCGAGCCATGGCGGGAAATTTAACCAGCTGTAAACAAAACAGGCCGCAAACAGACACACAGACAGACTGTCAGTCGGTTGTGATTGACTCACCTTATGTGAAGAGTCATTATTTACTAAGTTGTGCTTCCTGGTAAATTTCCCGGACCGTATTTCGGTGAGTTACCGGCGACCACATCCCTCCATGTTATTGATCGACAGCCGTCACATTCACCTGACTGATCCGACCAGAAGGCTGCAGTACCGATCTTCACCGCTGTCATTGGCTAATATGTAACTGCCGTTAAGAGTTAGAGGGGCGCTGTTTCACCCATGAAAACTGTAGACTTTGGATATATATATATAGCCATGGCGGGAAATTTAACCAGCTGTAAACAAAACAGGCCATTTATTATTTCAAATTCAGTCATACACATCAAACTTAAAAACCTAATTTTACTTAAAAACATGAGATAAAAGCTGACTCAAAAGCATTTTTACTTTACATTACCAAATCTGGCCCCTGATAGGATGCCCAGTGGCCCCACAACTATTTTCTGATTCACAATAAAAATTCACCCTGGAAACTTTTTTTGTACTTTTAGTATACGTAAGGTGCATGAAATAGCATCAAAACAGAGGTAGTTGATCATAAAAAGTGCCAGTGGAGGATCCCCCACACCCCCTGACAGATCCTAGAAATGTACTAAAATCTGAGAAAATACAAAGTCCAGATAAAATCCCCAAATCATTTAAATGTCCTAAAATAGATAAATAATAAATAAGTTCTTTTCAAGTCTCATGTAACATTTATGTTACAAAACAGTTATGGAGAAGCACTGAGACGCTTGTAAAAGTAATAAAAATTCAAGAAGTTTATTGTCGTATGCACAGTAAAAACTGCTGTTGACACTATACAGTAAAATTCTTTAAATGCCAGTCTTCCACCAGGTGAAAAAATATTAAATTTGAAAAAAAAGTGAAAAACCTGAGTCAAATAGTAAAGCACCTTGTACAAATTCTGAAAAAATAAATAAATTAAAAAATAAGGCCATTATAGTAACGGTACCCAAATACAATTTAAAAGCATACGTTTCTATTATCCACGTCACCTCAGCTTCATGTGGACAAAACCAGTAGAAAAAGTACTAGTATGTAGTACTAGAAAAGTTTTCTCAGACTGCGTTATTCATCAAGGGCTGTAATAAAGATTGTTTTCTGTGATTAATCTGATGATTGTCATGATTAACTCTTTGAAACCTGGACCTCTTGGCTCAGTTTCTCCTGAGAACATGATAATAAATTACTTATTATGAATTAAGGGAAATAATCAGGACCCCCCCAAAAAAAGCCAAATTTATAATCATTATTATTTCTCTCTTTCAAAACTAGTTTTCAGCTAATTTCTTTTTTTTTTTTTTTTTTTTTTTTTGCAATTTGTGGGACATTTTTTCCCAATTTTCTTCTTGCCTTTTTAGCCATGTTTTCCACAGAAATTAAGCCAATTTGCTTCAGTTTCAAAGGTTTAAATACATGTGAGAGACATCTAACGCAGCAGAAGAAAACTGATGACGTTCCATGTTTCAAAGGGTTAACTAATTATTTAAAATATTATAAGTCATGAGAAAATGAAAACAACATGTCTTTAATTTTGCTGATATTGATTCAATGAATTTAATGTGATTTAAACTCATCAATCACTGTTTTAATGTCTGACGATCCGGATGAGTTGAGGCTGTAAAAGAGAGTTTCCTGAGTGGATCAGAGCTGTTATGTCTTTCACAGATGGACAGACACCTGTCCCACTGAGACAATGACCCCTAGTCAGCAGGTCAAAGGTCACACAACCACACAAACACATTGACCTACTTCTGAAAGGTAGAAACAAATCATATCAATCTGCATCCTTTTTTATAACACAAATATACAGAGTTACCAGTTAACTCAATATGTAAAAAAATAAATAAATCATAATTGACTTCATCCACATAATGCAGGAGAACAATAACATTTATACACTAACAGGAAACACATACAGTGAACATTTTGCTATCAATTATTATTTTGAGGGAACATAATTGAGTACAGTGCAAGCATGACAGTTAAACAGCAACAATTTTAATAATTGTAATTGAATGAAGAAGTAAACTTTATATGATGAAGCAAAGATAATCAGAGTTAAAGCAGTGCAGCACTGAAAGAAAAGAAAAAAATTAAAAACAAAAATTGAAAAACAAACTGTACAGAAAGAGGTTGACACATGCACATATACAAGTATACACATATAATATATCATTATGAAGTAAATATTTATGTTTTTTTGACTGTTAGTCAAACAAACAAGTCATCTGGAAATGTCACATTTGGTTTTTAGAACTTGTGACGGGAATTTTGTGTTTTCAAACATTTAAAAAGTAATTTATTTCAATTCATCATAAAATAATAAATCAACGGATTAATCCAGAATGAAAAAGTGCAGTTTAAACATTCTCATATACAGATAATGACACAAACAACATTTAAAAAATCTGAACACTTAATTTACTTAATTTGGTGAAGTTGTTGCGACTAAAAAAAAGACAAGTTAAATTCTATTTTTTAATTCAGTCCTCGTCTCTGGAGATCGCCGTGTTGCACTGCCATTTTTCTACACGGTAAAATCTAACAAACTGATTTTACTTTTAAAAAAATCACGGTAACTGCCTCGTAAATATTGTGAGTTAACATAACTATTAGTCTTAATTTATGTTTTCTTTACATTTAATTGTTAACTTGACTTAAAATTGGCTGATATTCACTTACTTTCATGGAGTTGTTTGAACTTTAAAATGACAAATTCAATTAATTCAGTCTTTCTAAGTTTGATCAACTTCAATAAACCAACTTAACTGTGCAGTAAATCTGTATTCTGCTACAAACTGGTCAGTAATATTTGTATATTCTTAAACAAAACAGAACTGGCATATCTAAACTTCGTCACTGCCAAAATCCTCGTTGTCATAATCAAGTTGAGTCAGACTAACTTGGTTTACTGAATTAGTGAAGACTTAGAAAAAACGAGCTGATTTCACTCGTCATTTTTAAGTTGCAACAACTTCACAAAATTAAGTTCTTACAGCTGAATTTTAAGCAAACTGAAAACTTGGATATAAAGTAAACAGAAATTAAGATTTTTAGTTATATTATCTTTACTTTTTCAAGGCAGCTAGTTTCCAAGATTATTCTAAGTACGATCAACTTTTACGTGGCTAAATTAAGACCAAACAAAAGATAATAAAAAGGTTAATGATGAAGTCAAACCAACACAATAAACCGTAAATCGTGAACTTAAGTGCACACACGCAGAGCGGAGCTGCAGCATCAGCAGTACAAACACTGCGGGAGCATCTGGAAACTTCATCCGCTTCCACTCTGCCACCCCCCGCAGGCTGCAGGCCGGGACGCTGCAGCCAGCCCGAGGACCTGAGGGAAGTGTCCGGGGGGGACACTCCCACGGGGGACAAACGATCCTGCCATGTTACCGAAAGGGACGCCGCGACCTGGAAGTCTTGTTTTCTACATCAGACTCAATGTGGTAGACCAATCTCTCCACAGCCGCCCTGGGAACCCAAAACACTGGCAAAGTACGAGGGAAAGTCTGGGTGCAGCACGTCGATAACAACAAGGATTTAACTTTTAACCCTTTCAAACCAACAAAAACTAGAGGGCGACCAGCAACTTAAGAAGAAAGGGCCCCAAAAATGGCAAACAACTTGTAGAAAGTTAGAGGAAAATTTATTGAAAATAAGCACAAAAAAGGTATTAGGTATTAAAAACAAACTCACAGACAAAATGAACCAAGACCAAGACATTACTGGAAATGCTTTTTTTCCCCTGTAACATAATTTTAAATACATAATAAAGAGAAATATAAATGTAGTTTTCTGGACACCCCCTTTTGTTGACCATAACTTACTATAATATCCTGTCACCCTTAAATTTTTTTCAGTTTGCTGGACATTTCTTGCCAAGTTGCTCATGATTTTGTTGTTGTTGTTGTTTGTTTTTTTCAATTTCAGAAGTTTTAATGTTAATTAAAAAACTGATATGGATCCAGCTGTTAAAGGTTTTTTTTTTTAAATTTTTAAATTTTTTTATGCAATAACGGGTCAAAAGAGACAACGCTTCTCATGCAAGAAACGGTCAAACCAAAATGTCTCTCTATCCTTCTGATAACCATGATTTGTTCTTATTTTGTTAGTACCCTTTGATTTTTGGGATTCACCAATGTTTTCTTATTTTTTGGAGGAGGATACCCCACACCCTTAACAGAGGTCTTAAATCTGAGAAATGTCCTTAAATCTGAGAAATGTCCTAAAATCGTAGAAACGTCCTAAAATCCAAGAGACGTCCTAAAATCCTGGAAATGTCCTAAAATCCTGGAAATGTCCTAAAATCCTGGAAATGTCCTTGCATACTAGAAAGGTCTTAAAGTCCTAAACATTTATGGGGATACTGGATTATTTAATTTCAGGGCTAAAGAAATGTTACTTTACATGGTCTACTGATCCCAATTATAGCAATTTCAGCTACTGTCCGTCCTTCGGCTGACCAGCGGTGGAATATAACTAAAAACATTTACTCAAGTACTGTACTAAAGTACAAATCTGCTGTAATTTTACTGTACTTGGGTATTTTCTGCTGCAGTTTTTCAAAAGTAACCAAAACTGCTAAACAAATGTAGTGCTGTAAAAAAGAAAAAAAAACTATATTATACTATATTTGTCTCTGAGATGTGCTGCAGCAGAAATAGAGCAGTAAAAACTCTTAAAATGGAAATACTCAGATCTGTACTTGAGTAAATGTACTTGGTTACTTTCCACCAGCTGAGAGATTTTGGAGGAAACTTTGAATCACAGCAGCTTTGCCTCCAATCTAAACACACCTGAGCATGCAGCCTGATTCTCCACGCCCACTCAGGTTACCCCTCCTGGACCCCCCTGGACTCCCACAGCCCCGCCCTCCCGGACCCGCAGCCCCCCGAGGTGCTCTGAGCGTGAGCCTCAGCAGGTTTGATATTAAACCTGATACCGGCCGCTGGTCGTAACATCCAGTGTTTATATAAAACGAGCTGCAGAAACCGAGGCTGCGAAACACATCAAGCGCTCAGCTCAGACTCCACCTGTTAACCCTTCGAATCCTGCTTTCTGACGCCTTTCACAGGTGATAAAACCTTCGACCCCTGAGGAAATGAGAATGATTTCATAAAACAATAAATACATTTAAATTTAAAAAAGGGCAGTGTGCAACTTGGTAAGAAATGTTTCACAAATTGCAAGAACTTCTAGAGAAAAAAGAAAAAAGTCAGGGAAAAGAATTATTATGGTTTTTTGATGCACTTTTTCCAAGTTGTTTTTTTCTTATTTTTTCTGCCCAATTTCCCCCCTTTTTAAAATAATTCTCTGGTATTTTTAATTAATTTTTGGGTAATTTCTCCTTATGTTGCTCATGGCCTTCTTCTCGTGTTTCTGAAAGAAATCAAGCCAACTGACTCTGGTTTCAAAGGGTTAACAGAGTTTCCTTCTCTCAGCCTTATTTATTCACCTCTGTGCACGAAGCAAACTCCATTAAGAAATGCTTTTGATGTGGGAGAATTTAGCAGGTCTGCACAGACCAGACTGTTCTCATGCACGGCTCATATGTATAACTACAAAAAAGTAACGCCCCAAAATTCACATATAACCCACATTATCAGGAAGGCTGCAATCACGTGACCAATGCGCTGACAGGAATAAAGACAGGAAGTATAAAGAACGAAACACGGCATAAGGAGCAGTGTGAGATAATAGACTGGTCAAACAAACACAGGACAGGACAAAGTAAGTCAATATGGAGTTATTAGGGCCAGAGCACGAACTGTGCAAGGACCCTCTTGTAATGCAGCCAGCTCCAGCGCAGACATGTCCAACAGCCCGCTCCAGCGCGTGGACATGTACGAATTTTAAAATAAAGAAAGAAAGTTAAAAAAAAGAGATGTTATATTGGCCTCTCCTCAAAACAATAAGCAAAATGTAACTGACCTTCCTCGTCTATTGATAATTTCACACTTCAGTGACACCTGTTAATGCTTGTTGCATTTTTCCAGGTTATGTTGCACAGACCTCAGTCTTTGATCCCATCCAACACCTCCGGGACGAACTGGAACAGCGACCGGATCATCGGTGTTGGACCTCACTGATGCTCTTGTGTCTGATGGCAGCACATTAATGTCTGTGAGTTTGACATGTTCAGCTGTCCACATACTTTTGGCCATGAAAAGTGTTTCATGCAGCACTTGAGCTTCACTCTGCTGATAACGTGGATGATTTTTGGTTCTGAAAGCTAAAAAGTTGTTCAAATATTCCAAAATCTTTGTGTTCTCTGGCAGTCAGACGACTTCTAACAGCTTCTCCTTCTCTTTCATCGTTTGGACCTCACACTGCTCGCACACACACACACACACACACACACACACACACACACTGCTCTCAGACTGAGCCTGTTGCCGTGTCCCTGCTGCTCCTGGTTGGTTGGAGCCGGGGACCCCCCACCCTGCCCTGGCTGAGTGCCGGGCTGCAGAGAGCAGGACGGCGCCTCCACTACTTAGTGGGCGAAATTCGCCTGGTTCACAGCTTCGTCTGTGAGTGGAAAACGGGATTATATCCTGCGGTTTGTCTAAATCCACTGACCCGGGGAAAAGAAAATGTCTGATTAAAGAGCCTGAAACACCACATTACAGAACATTTGAGGTATTTAGGCGTCCGGGGAGCAGAGCGGGGGGCACTGACTGCAGCAGGTGGAGCTTTACGGGCCTGAAACTCAAACATTTTAATGATATAAACAGTCCAATGCATCAATGAACTGAAATCGAGCAAAACAAGTGGAGGGTCAGACTGAAATGTCAGACCGGCCAGTCCACCTTGTGGGCCGCAGGCCGCCACCAGCAACGTTGAACAGCATTTTAGGGAGAGAAAAAAAAAACTGAAAGGAGGATCTGCCGACAGCAGCCCACTTGATGCTGGGACAGCCCCTCTGAATAGGGAGTTACACTGCCCCAAAAATGCAGAAGCTGTTGTCACCTCCCCCCACAGCTTCATGTGGATCGGTCCATCATGTGATATCAGAGATCAAGCGGGAATTAAATAAAATTTACAAGGCAAAAACTCTAAAAACCAGAAATAAAAAAGCAATAACATTGGGAAAATATTACTTAAAATTTGCAAAATTATCTGCCAACGGAACAGGAAAAATCCTTCACAGTCTGGAGAAATGCTGTTATCCTCAAAATGAGCTGTTTTCAACTTGGTTTCTAATAGTTGGGAACATTTATTTTTGCAGATATTTAACGAGACTCAACTTTGATATAATATGTGCATTCTTACTATTTCAAGCCACATTTCAAGAGGTTTTACATGTGCTTTGGACTGCACTTGTAAAGCACTTTTCTAGTCTTTTTTACAACATTTATTGAAGGCCTGTCCATCCTGGAAGAGGGAACCCTCCTCAGTTGCAATTCCTGAGGTTTCTACCATTTTTGTTTTTCTCCAGTATAGGTTTTTTTTTTTTGGGGGGGGGGGGGTTCCTCAGTCTATGTGAAGGTTTAAGGACAGAGGGATGACGTACACTGTAAAGCCCTCTGGGGCGAATTATGATTTGTGATAATGGGCTTTATAAATAAAATTGACTGAACTTGACCTCAGTAACCAATCACACATACTCACACACCGATGGTGCAGCATCAGGAGCAATTTGGGGTTCAGAATCTTGTAAACAACGGACTCCGGCATGAAAGTTTGGGGTTTGTTGGACCCGTGCGTCCTTCCACCCGCCCTATAGGCGCCCTCACGCTCTTTATATTGCATCGTTTTGGCAGTGTTTCAACCTGACGCTGTCCTGCCGTGTATCATGCAGACTTTGCTTTGCGGCCGTCCGCAGGCGTATGATAACACTGTGACTGGTTCTGTCTGGCGATGGCGTTTCACACGCATGCAAAAGTGCCTTTTAGCATCGTGGAATTACACCAGAAGCACCGTCAAAGTAGCACTATTTTGCATATTTGTTCAAAATAAAACATAAAGGCAGTCGCTTGCATTTGATGCATTTCTTATTTTCTTATGTTCAACGATCTTAAAAAATTGAAATGGAATATTGTCACTGTACCATGACGTGTGGCTACAGATCGTATCATCTGACCGGTGTGAAGCGCCTCGCAGGAGTTAAAGTGCACATATTTGCAGCCCCAGTGGGACTCAAACCCTCGACCTCAGCAGTCAGAGTGCCTTGCTCGGCCACGTCGAGCTGCACAGGACACTTGATCCCGGTTATATCGGAGGGTTTAAATGGGTTTAAATGAGGGCTCAGGGGAGTGGTGAGGGGGGAGAGGAGGGGTGTGGTGGTGGGGTGGGGGGGGGGGGAGATGAATGGGTGCCGTTGGGAACAGCAGAGAGGCATTCTGGGAACTGGTCATGCTGAGGCCTTCCTTATGGCTCTCTATGAGAAATGGAGAGAGTGTGACAGGAGCCAAATGGAGCTGACAGCCAACTGGTTTTGACTTCCTCTGCCACGCACACACGCACACGCANGAGGCATTCTGGGAACTGGTCATGCTGAGGCCTTCCTTATGGCTCTCTATGAGAAATGGAGAGAGTGTGACAGGAGCCAAATGGAGCTGACAGCCAACTGGTTTTGACTTCCTCTGCCACGCACACACGCACACGCA